>NC_091235.1:21457576-21757576 GCF_040958095.1 Procambarus clarkii | reverse complement strand
TGCGACATTAGAAAATATATATATATATATATATATATATATATATATATATATATATATATATATATATATATATATATATATATATGTTCTGACGTATTATACTTAACTGTGTATGAGCAAACTCAGACACACAGAAATAGGTGTGTACTTGTACTCACCAAACAGGTGAGTACACACAACCCCAGCCTTGGGGGAGAGAGGCTTTGCGGCTGAGTGGACAGTGGTCGAGGGTCGAAGTCCTAAGGTCCAGGGTTCGATTCTCGGCCAAAGGCAGAAACAAATGGGCATAGTTTCTTTCACTCTGATGCACCTGTTCACTTAGCAGTAAATGGGTACCTGGGAGTTAGACAGCTGCTACGGGCTGCTTCCTGGGTGTATGTGTACTCAGCTATTTGTGCTTGCGGGGGTTGAGGTTTGGCTCTTTGGTCCCGTGTGTGTGTGTGTGTGTGTGTGTGTGTGTGTGTGTGTGTGTGTGTGTGTGTCTGTGTGTGTGTGTCAGAGAGAAATATATGTAGTAGATATAATAGAGGACAAATATCTCGATTCTAAAGAGCTAATAGCTCGATTCTGTTGACACAAATAGTTAATACACACAAATTCATTTCTACATACTTCATCCTAGTCTTCACAGCTTGCAAATAAATACCAGCAAAATCAGTTCAATTCGTAAATGCTACTCACTGCAGACATCACTCATATGCTTCACAAGAAATAACAATGAACACAAAAATGTTTTAAGGGCATTTAAGCCATTTACCCAGCAGTAAATGGCCCCTCGTGTGATGCCATTCTGGAAAAAAAAATCAGGTTCTGGTCGAGTCTCATGTTTATTCAGCCGGCCTTTTTTTATATTGCAGATTCTTCCACTTTGAAACAGTTTCTGTGAAATTCGAGATCTTTTTGCTTTGTCCCAAAATTCACTCAAATTGGATTCAATTTGAGTGAATTTTTAATTCACTCAAATTGGATTCAATTTGAGTGAATTTTTAATTCACTCAAATTGGAAACCCAATACTCCATTTGCCCCGAAATGAAATACACAGAGGATGCGTTTAGCATTCAGGAACAACTAGAGAGGTAAGGAACTATTCCTTTTTATCTTACCGGTGGTGGGGGGGAGTGAGGTCCATGTGTAGAGAGCAACACAGCGCCTAGACGATGTTACTGCTGTTAAGTCTTACTTGCGTTGCTGTAATTATTTAGTGGCTTGGGGGATTCCTTAGTAAAACTCTTAGTAATTGTCTATGTGTGTATGTGTAATTACCTACGGGTAGTTGCAGGATAATAGCAATGCTCTTGGTGTGTGTGTGTGTGTGTGTGTGTGTGTGTGTGTGTGTGTGTGTGTGTGTGTGTGTGTGTATACACTAGCACGTACTGTGAAGTATACAAGCATACACACACGCCGACACCGACACACAATTTTATGTCAATCGCTTAAAAAAACGAAAAAAAACACAAAAGTTTCAGTAATTAAAGTGATTATCCATCGCTGGCAAATAGTCCACTAAAATGCAATTTAGTTCAAAACATCAGTAAATTGAATACACACTCAACAGCCAGCAGGCCTTGTTGCAGCATTATAGTGCAATAATTGTTCCTATGTGAATGAACTTATAAAATAGACTATATATATATATATATATATATATATATATATATATATATATATATATATATATATATATATATATATATATATATATATATATATATATATATAATGTTGATAAGTATGACCGAAAAAGTAAGATTAATAATTCTAACACGAATTTTCTCAATATTTCTTATATTTCTTTTCACTGTTGATGGTAACTGAAAAATCAATTCTCCAAAATTTATTTTTATTTCTAGTCTGACGCGACGCTTGAACGCGTTTCGTAATAACTTATTGCATTTTCAAAGACTTTAGTTTACACACACACAACTGTAACCTGAAAACACTAAACAGAGTTTTACTTAATGCTAACATTGAACAGCTTGTCTTATATACTCGCATTTGGGTGAGGTGATATATTGCAACAGTTTTGGATGAAGTGAACAAACTTTTGACCAACACAAGACAGAACACGGTGCAATGTGTATAAATTGGATAAATGAGTGGGAAGAATGGAAGTAACTGCAAAGGGCCTATTGGTCCATACTTCCTCTTAATGCTTCTATATTGGTACGGAGTCTTGAAGTGGGTAGAATATAATTGTGCATTAATTGGCTGTTGATTGCTTGTGTTGACTTTTTGATGTGTAGTGCCTCGCTGATGTCAAGCCGCCTGCTATCGCTGTATCTATCAATGATTTCTGTGTTGTTCGTTAAGACTTCTCTGGTGATGGTCTGGTTGTGGGAAGAGATTATATGTTCCTTAATGGAGCCCTGTTGCTTATGCATTGTTAATAGCCTGGAAAGAGATGTTGTTGTCTTCCCTATATACTGAGTTCTTTGGGGCTTACAAAGGAATGGAAGCAAGTCGATGAAGAGCTCTGTAGGGTAAGGCAGGTCCTAGTCAACAACGGCTTCTCCAATGGTTTCGTTGAAGACATCATAAGAAGGCAAGTGAAACGCCATGCAACCTCTGAAGAGTCAACTAACACAACACCTGTACCCCCTATTAGACTATTTTACAGGAACTTCTTTTCCACAGCTCATAAAACGGAGGAAAGGATCCTGAAAGATATTGTTGATAGGAACGTTATCCCTACAGACAAAAATCAGAAGATAAAATTGACGATTTACTATAATACCAAAAAAAAACGGCCAACCTACTCATGAAAAACTCTCCAGACACAAGGCAGAACGCCTTAAAGGAGACCAACGTCATCTATGCCTTCAAATGCCCACTTGGGGACTATAAGCCCCAAAGAACTCAGTCATATGTGGTATACAAGATTCTGAATTCCTTACACAAGTTTATAAAGGCAGTTCTTCTGGTGGCCAACCTGGCATATGCTGCTGATGTTATCCTCTTGATATGGGTTTCAGGGGGACAGGTCTAGCGTGATATCAACCCCCAGGTCTTTCTCTCACTGATTCTTGGAGAATTTCATCTCCCAAAATGTGTGCGAGTGCGTGTGGGTACAGTGCACATAGTCACAGGAATTTCACTGCTCACCACCTTAACATTTTACAATAATCCTCACGCGGAGCAATTTACAAGAACTTCTATAACTCCCGGTGCCAGCCCTCGCTAACGAGAGGACATGACCTCCACTGTAATTGTGGTTTAAGACCAGTTAACTTTAAATAGTCTTGCCTTCATGAAATTGGATTGAGTATCAAGTAAATTCACGTAAGTAGAATGTGCTGGATTGCCATACTGATGACATGAACTAGAAAACTGGTTCGTGGCATCAATATGACAATTCAGAATCAAAACGTCAGCTGTACCCTACTTTCCTCGTCAAGCGAGACCCTTCAGGAGGTAACAAGCTCTGACCATTCATTGTAATGCTTCTTTAGCAGAAAATTTGTGGCATTTGGCAGGTACTTCTCTCTGGCTATGTGTTCTCAATCCATAAAAAAGTCGAGGAATTAACTAGATAAACCAGTTCATCTCACCTCAAACTCTAAAATGAGTTACAAGGTGAAACAGCCAAGAAGTATACCACAACCATGGTAAAAACCCAGACGGAAAGGAAGGGAAGGGGAATTCAGCTCAAGTGGGGATGGAGAGAGGAGTAGAGAGGAGAGGGGAGGGAAAGGGGGGGGGGGATGGGGAAAAATGGGATGATGCATACTTGAAGGACATCCTGTGTGCTGGAGATTCTCGTGCTTATCAGCTTGAACTTTCGGTAAGCGAAGGAATGTTATCACCGGGGCTCCTCCCTTCATGCCTCAGCTGGTCACGATGATGCAACATTATCTCCTGCAGGATACATCAACACATCCACAAGTTTCGAAATATAGTGACTTTTGCAGTGCAGGAATGTGTACTATACATTGAATGGTAATTATTCTCTTCTCATTGGCCTCAGCAAATCTATCCAAAAGTGGTACGCTACACACACTCACTGTCTCTCTCTCTCCGCTAAACACGACTTTTACCAAGGACAAGTATATAATTATTTTCATCGTGGTCTCAGCAACTCAACTCGTACAGGCGTCTCTGTTGTCATGAAGACACATCTCGACATGATGAAGAGCTTAAGGTGGCTGTGATCCCAGTAGAAGAATGTGACGTAGTGTTACAGTCTTGGGATATGTCAGCCACAGTGTAATAGTTGTGGGATAGATGAGCTACAGTGTAATAGTTGTGGGATATGTGAGCTACAGTGTAATAGTTGTGGGATAGATGAGCTACAGTGTAATAGCTGTGGGATAGATGAGCTACAGTGTAATAGTTGTGGGATAGATGAGCTACAGTGTAATAGTTGTGGGATAGATGAGCCACATTGTAATAGTTGTGGGATAGATGAGCCACAGTGTAATAGTTGTGGGATAGATGAGCTACAGTGTAATAGCTGTGGGATAGATGAGCTACAGTGTAATAGTTGTGGGATAGATGAGCCACAGTGTAATAGTCGGAGACTTAAAGAGCTGAGTATACACTTACAAAAACATACTGTACATATACATCACACGAGTGCTTTTATAATCCTAGTTTTGTAAAAAGATGAACAAATACACATATTTGAGGGAAATATTCATCAGTGAGGTCCAGTAATGTATTTGCTGCATGTAAAACAAGTAAAGTTCTTTGCTCACGGTTGCCTCGCATGCAATGAACAATAACATTTTGATTAATTGTGATTTTATGAACCTCGTTATGGAGATGATTCATAATATCATGTGCATATATTTCAGCATTAATTAAAAAAATTGTGGAATATGATGGAAGCTAAACAATCACAAATTGGCAATAACAAAATAGTTATATTTGAAAATCTATAAAAGAAAATGTCTGTCTACAAAGTAGAGCGTCCAATGTCTGTCTGTCTGTCTGTCTGTCTGTGGTAGACGTCTTGGGGTAGCTCCTTAATTATCGTCAAGTAACCTGCTGGCTTTTCTTCTCTCCCGCATACCTGCTATACCATTATATCACTCCTTAAGATATTTTTCTAGCTTAGATTGAGTAGCCCGTGTTATGCGACTATCTTATATAGGAGCTAATATTGTATGGGCGGTTTTCTTAACACAATCGAAGATGATTCGTTTACGAATGTAATCTTCGGCATTCGTGTTGACCCAAATCAGTCAGCATCAATTCGAGGATAAACAACGATGGTGCATCTTGGATGTTTCCAATTTACACAGTTTAGCTAACCATGCTCAGCATTCAATAGGTTCAATAAGTCATTACCATATAAACTGTAACATACATAAAATTCCTCAAAACATTGGCCAAATAGTCGTTAATCCTGTAGCGGAAACTTCAATGTTTTTGTATAAAACTGTATTTACACTTGACGCACAAGTGACTACCCGCCAAACACACACTGAAACTACGACGTTGGTACAACGTTCAAACAAGTTTTAACACCACCTAACCAGTTATAACAACCAATATAGCAAGTTGTAGCAACGTTCTAATACGTCATAAACACGTTAAGCCAAGATGTAACAACTTTATTACAAGTTGTAACAAGCGGAAAATAGAGGCAATTTCGGTTTGTGTTTCCAGGGTATCTTCTTATTTTTATTGAACATTCTTCGTTAAATTTATAATGTCATACTGGATTAACGTTGTCTTGCAATAGTTGTATATTTCCAGTTTTCGAAACGCACTTTCTAAGTTCTCAACCGGCAAGCCGTGAAATCTGGAACTCGTCCTTATCCATCTAGTTCTCTCGAGTTATCACAACGGACAAAAAACAGTGTACTAAAGCGCACGAACCTTGGCTATCGACTCACGTATAGAAACCGTGGTTGCTCCTCTATGATTCATAGTACGTCGTATATTGCCCGTTGCGGATCTGGGCGTCAAAATACGATGTAATATTTGTGAAGGCAAGTTGCCTCATCAACAAAGGCCAAATGATCGTTAATCCAGCCGCCAAACCCCTCTGTTTATGAATACAAAGACTTTACACACAACTCACAACTGATGGACGGATGTACTTTTCTCGAACAGTGCTGCGTTCACGTCCTCTGCTCGAATCCTTCCTCTCTAAATCTTTCATCCACGAACTGTAAATACCAATAATTGCCAACAGAACCTAAGCACCTAAGTTAGCCCCTAACCATTCAACACATTCTAGTATGTAATAATATTAACATGTGTGAGAAAAACTAGTTTTGAATACGCAATGCGTTAAAATTGATGAATGCGTCCTTGGTGTTTAACACTGTCTGGACGAGCCTAGCCTGAGGACTGGTTAGAAAGACGAATAATTGCCAACAGAACCAAAACAGCTAACCCAACCTACCTACCAGTACACAATACTAAAATATATACCAGTTTAATTTATTTGAGAAAATCTCCCTTTCATTTCTCAATACGAAAAAAACATTCAAATACTCTTTTGGGGTCGTGAGCAGCTTGGACGAGCTGGCCTGATGAAGCCAGTATGACATTTGTCCTGAATTTCAGGTCTCTGATAGCATGAGAAAAGTTGAATAGCAGGTCCTTTGAGGATATAAAAGGACCCCAGATGCTTTTCGGAATATTTCATTGGAATCTCTTTGCCTAGGAGTTTTATTTAAAAATCTTGGATGAAACGAGTCCACCGATTTAAAATCATCTTTTCACAGATTTGCTAGGATTTAACGTGAGGTTGAATGTATCCCACTTGGTTTGGTGTTGGGCGTAAGGTCTGAAGTTGATGGTTATTAAGGCCTATCAAGGCCTGATGCCCTTGTGAACAGGTGCATCACCTGAAAAGAAACGTGACCAAACGCTTCGTCATATTCGGCAACTGAACTCTAGTTCAATCGATTGCAAGCAAACTGCAACAATCACTGCGACACGAGTAATTATTCCAATAACAAAAAGTAAACTCAAACAATGGTTTGGTCATTGAAATTGATGACTTAGGGTAACTAAGAGTTAAAAGGGATTAGGTGTATTCACTCACTGACATTATACACCAGAGTGAGGATACACGGTCCAATCAGGCACAAGAACACCTCAGCTTAACGTCACAGGCCGCCTCTCATTGGCTAAATCAGAGTCACATGATATGGTGAATGGAAAGACATTGGCACAAAGCGTCATCCTGATTGGTCAGAATAATACTCAATACGCGTTATACAAAATATGAACTTCGTAACGATAATAAAAATATCTCAGCATAAAATATATTTTTACAATAACTTAATTGTGGGAGTGGAGACTTAAAAATGGCTGCCCGATATTATATTGTTCTGTTGTTACAAAACACTTTTTCCTAGTTTGGTAAATTATTCTTAATTCATTTGCATGTAACTTTCTTTTTCGATAAGCTTTTTTTTAGGCTGATATTTATCTATTTTGGATAAATATTAATTGACCCAATTAGTTTTTATGGTATGTTAAGTCCCTAGATTTCAATTAGAAATATTTTTAATCTAACATGCCTCTGTATGACTAACCATCCTGAGAGATGGAGACTCAATACCACTGCTATCTTATTCACTCTTATGTTGATGATATCCTCATAATGCACCTCAAGAGTCTGCCAGTGCAGACTACTTATCACATACCTTTGTATGACTAACCATCCTGTGTGATGGGGATTTTTTAGCATCACGTAGCTAGCTTTTTTGACAAACTGTACTCCCCTTCATATAGTCTAGAGTAGCTGCACAAATGCAGATGTACCTAGTTAATAATAATAATAAAAAGCAATAATCTGCTTCAATAACCACTAAATTATTGACTATCACTTTTACGGACATTGGGTACACTAATACCGTATGAGAATAACACTCATCCAGTAACGTTGGAATGATATTCCCGTGTCACAAGAAACTTCAAGATTTCTTAATGAGGCCAGGCACTATCGCAGGTGGGGTGTAGATCCCTCCGTTGCTCCCTCGTGGGGGCTTCATGGGTAATACACACACACAAACACTGATTAGGCAGTTATGTGGCGAAGGCTGAATCCATACAGTTTCAAATGTAGATATTATAGAGCCCAGTAGGCTCAAGAATCTGTACACCAGTTGATTAACTGTCGAGAGGCGAGACCAAAGAGCCAAACCCGGCTAGCACAACTAAGTGAGTACATACACACACCACAAAACAATCAATGCAGTTTCTGCACCTGTCCTCATTTCTCAATCCCAATATCACCAAAGTTGCAATAGTTTATTTCTCAACGAATTCAGATTCAGGGCTTCTTAACTAACTTCTTGGCAAGCATTATCATCCTTCGCTGCTTCGTTGATTTGCAACAATACCTGACCAACTGCATCACACTGACGTTGTTGTTGTTTTAGATTTAGCCACTCAGAACGAAATGTCCATGTAGCGCAGGCTACAGTGAGCCCGTAATTGAGTTCGGTTATTGGCGATAACCTTATTACTGTGATACTTGGGTCAAAGTATCTGACCTGGCATCACTCTGATGTTGTTATAGATTCAGCTACTCGGAACAAGTTCCAAGTAGCACGGGCTATGGTGAGCCCGTAGAGGACTTACCTGGCACAGGAGCGGTGCTGTCTGTGTCCATCACTCTGAGCTTCGTAGTTCTTATCAAGTACTTCCCTATCCTCAGGGTTTTCCCCCTAACTACGGCCCCCCCTCGAGGCGATGCTCTGGGTTAGGTGGAACGTTGATTAGAATTTTCACACGTATCCCAATCCTGACAGTAACCCGAATTATTATTAATAAGGAAATTAGCAAGTAGTTTGAAATATTACACATATTTAATGATATTTTGACAATAATAACCTCCTTGTCATAAAGAAACCTTGGAAAACAATATATAAGAAAATACAATATATGACGAATTATATTGAATGAATGAATTATATGTTCCTTCTTGTATATAAATAAATAAATAAATAAATAAATAAATAAATAAATAAATAAATAAATAAATATATAAATATTAAGCAACGTTCCTTGATAAGATTCCTTTTTTTTAAATAATGATGAATAAAGTCGACACATTAGGCATCAGCTCCTTGCAATGACTGGCCTCTCTGGTAAAAATCCTTCCATTCCACGGGCTCACCATAGCCCGTGCTACTTGGAACTTTGTTCCAAGTAGCGAATCTTAAACAACTTAAATTGCGCTGTGCGTTTTGGCGGGGGAGAGGAGTCGGGGCCCTATATTAAAAACGTTATTCTCACTAACATGAAGTCGACAATGATGACTTTTTTTTTGGGGGGGGTGCGAGGGGGAGAGAGGATAATGCTGACACAATTCTTTTATTATGCTCTTTCTTAACGTAGGTACATCTTACCCATTCATGCCAGTTCAATGGGGGGGGGGGGAACAATGTGGACACTCGGGCCGTCACGTCGTCTGCAACAACAACCCTTGTGTTTGAGACCCATTAAGGCCTGTTTTGCAGAGGTGGCAGGTAAAAAATTGTGTTTTATGAACCGGCTGATTTAAAGGGTTTTGTGAATAAATATTCCGGGAGATATTGTCTGGCTGTTGTTTCTCTGCGTTGTTGTCCAGTATACGGATTGAAACAATGGCGGTGAAATATAACTTTTGTTGTTAATGTATATTAATTTGTGGGAGATCGAGCTGTTAGCTCTTGGACCCCGCCTTCCTAACCGTCGACTGTCAAATGTACTGACGCCCGATAGATTTTCTCTAGTATATCTATTATATTTTTATCTCTCATACATATACATATCTCCCACGATGTTTAACAGTAGGGTAAAACTAACCTGTCTCACGACGGTCTACAACAACTGTCTAACTCCCAGGTATATTTTAACTCTTAAGTGAACAGAGGTGTCAGGACTGCCCAATTACATCTCTCTCGCCCGTGACTCAAATCCGGGTCGGTAGGTTATGAATTGCGAACAATGTCCACTCGGCCGTGGATATTGTTCGAGGCTGCTTGTGTGCGTGCGTGTGTATCCACCTAGTTGTGCTTGCGGAGGTTGAGCTCTGGCTCTTTCGGCCCGCCTCTCAACTGTCAATCAACTGTTACTAAACACTAATTTTTTTTAACACACACACTCAAGAAGCAGCCCGTAACAGCTGTCTAACTCCCAGATTCCTATTTACTGCTAGGTAACAGGGAGCATCAAGGTGAAAGAAACTCTGCCCATTTTGTTACTCGCCAGTGCCGGGAATCGAACCCCGGTCCACAGGATTACATGTCCAGCGTGCTGTCCATTCAGCCACCAGCTCCCCTGGTGGCTCCCTTGTGTGTGTGTGTGTGTACTAGTAATACTTACCTATTTATGCTTAAGGGAGTTAAGCTTTGGCTCTTTGGTCCCGCCTCTCAACCGTCAATCTACTGGTGTACAGATTCCTGAGCTTTATCATATCTACATTTGAAACTGTGTATGGAGTCAGCCTCCACCACATCACTTCCTAGTGCATTCCATTCACTAACTACTCTGACTGAAAACGTTCTTTCTAATGTCTCTGTGGCTCATTTGGTTGTGTGTGCGTGTGTGTGTGTGTGCACGCACACACTTCCTAGATGTGCTTGCATGGTCAAACTTTAACTTTTAACTCTGCTTTCCGAAGACTTTTTTTTAGTTCAATGGAACAACTTAATTACCACGTTTTCCTTAATTTACATATAATGTTGTGTATCGAGTTAGTTTCAACGACTTTTTCGCATAACTCATTCCACTTGTTTTCGAACTCTAAGAAAATTATTCACACATCTCTGTCACTCATATGTGTTTTCAATTTCCATGCATGTCTCGTTTTGCTATTCTTATCTCTAAACTACGCTTCTTCATCTGTTTTATGAACTACTCTTAAGATTTGTATATCGTTATCATGTCCCCCTTATTCCTCCTATCCTTCAGAACGCTGGGGTTCAGTTCCCTCAGTATTTCCTCGTTACTCAAGTCCTTCAGCTCAGGAACGAGCCTTGGTGCATATCTTTGGATATTTTTGTTTACTTTTGTATTTTTCAGATATGAACAAAATTAAAATAAACAGA
The DNA here is from genome assembly GCF_040958095.1 of Procambarus clarkii. Classification (NCBI taxonomy): domain Eukaryota; kingdom Metazoa; phylum Arthropoda; class Malacostraca; order Decapoda; family Cambaridae; genus Procambarus; species Procambarus clarkii. The sequence goes on along the minus strand of NC_091235.1, from coordinate 21,746,569 downwards.
GATAAAATCTCCTCTACAAGTAAAATAAAAAGTAAAAGAAAAAATAAGACCAACTTTATTCAGTTATCCTAAATTTCACCCTTACATCAATTAAGTAATTAAGGCTGATTAAAGGATTTCTAAGGATGACCTGCGGACAAGTGCCTCCCTAAAAGAGCTCGAGAAAGACATCAAAGGACTCTCCAGCATCCCTAAAGAGGCAGCCTTCCCGCCCCTCGCTCCAGGGAACACTTGAGTACGGATGAGAGGTGTGGCTTCTATTTTAGAGTCCAAGATAAGCATACGGGAGAGTAATGTATGGCTTGTAATACCCTAGCATGTAAGGATATCGTTGTGTTTTGATAACTTGTTAAGCCAGTGATTTCACATCAATTTAAGCTTTGTTAGAGGCAACATTTATGCACAAACGTCAGCCAAAAAAGGTAAATATATTTCTCTAAGCCAACTATGTTAACTTATATATTTCTCAAAGTCAACTTACATATTTCTCTAAGCCAACTATGATAGCTTGTATATTTCTCTAAGCCAACTATGAACTTACATATTTTTCTACGCCAACTTATATATTTTTCTAAGCCAACAATGTTAACTTACATACTTCTCTAATCCAATTTATTTCTATGTTGTATTAGTCTGTGTGTATCAGCGTATAAATCAGCTAAAACGTACAATGTTTACCAAAGAAAATATACACTGGACAAAGGTTCTCTCTAACGCAAGAACCTACGCAATACTCAATCATGCCAACCAGGTCTTGTCAACCCTCTGTCTTTATTGAATCGATCACCTTGGCCAGAAAGATCTGATATTGTGGTTCTGGTCTTAATCACGTTAATGACACAGTGGTTAACGAGCCAACTGCCATGACGTGATTGCTAGCTAACTTGAAAGCGAGCGTGTGATAACCGGTGATTGATCACCTCCTAATGGGTGACCATGGCGGATGGTAGTCATTAAGGTCGTCTTTGATGTAGTTATCACCACAATTTTCGGCTGGTGCAGCGAATGACCACTAGTTTCAAACAAGTTTGGTGTAAATGGATGAAAAGTTAGCATTTGGGATCGTTTGATAACTCAATAACTCGCATAATATTTTTTATCTACTACTACTAAAAATTATATTTTTAAAACTACTAAAAATTATATTTTTAAAACTACTAAAAATTATATTTTTAGTAATATAATTATGAGAATATATAATTATATTACAAACAGAAATGTGAATTATGCTTGTGTACAGGCATGCATAGTAAGGTAACACTGGGCCAAAACTGCGACCTAAGTCAGACAAAAGCAAGCGCTTGGGTGCTTGGACGCATCTTGACTGTAATTGATGGCAATCATTACTTTTTTGTTCATCTGACACTCCAGCCATCTAGTTGGCGTCACAATGGAGCCAGATTACCACATGAGTATATTTTTCCTGTACTGCAGAAGCTTATCATATAATAAATAAAAGCTCATCAAATATATATACGCCTAGGCTTATCAATTTAGTCATTCTTATATTACTTCAAGAGAAACTAGATAATTTTCTCCAAGGAGTGCTGGACCAACCGGGCTGTGGTGGATGTAAGGGCTTGCGGGCCGCTCCAAGCAGCAGCGCGGTGGACTAAGCTCTCAAATCAAGCAAGGCCTCAGGCCGGGCTTGGGGAGTAGAACTCCCAGAACCCCATCAACCAGGTATATAAAACAGGATATTATTTTCTGTTTTGAGACGAAATTGACAGCCTCTCGATTAATACAATTATTTAGGACGATATCTACTTACATTTTAAAATTTCACATGTCACTTCCAATCAAATTTGAAAACATGGTTTGGTAATGAGCGCCAGGCTTATTATTGGACTATCAACCTCTAGACGGTTGCTAAGGCCACCCCAATAACTTACTGACCAATCAGCAAATATATACTTTAGTTTTAAACATGGATCACATCCAATAATCCAAGCAAGAATTAAACTTTCAAGAGCATGCACTGCACACCTCTTGGTGAATATCTCTCCCAGCATCCTAGACCTTCGTTTTCTGTGTCACAGCGATATTCAGTATATATGTCTCCTGAAAATGTATACAATTTATATATACCATTGTCTTTACATGCATATTTAGGAAAAATTTATTTACTATAATTCGCTTAATCCTTTTTTGTAAGATTAATAAGGAAAGAGAAAGGACAGGCAAGGGCCGAGAGAGAGGACGGATAAAGGGTAAAGAGAGGGTAGAAATATGTGATAAGGGAAAGGAGGGGAGAGGCAAGAAGAGAAGGAAAGACGAATTGTAAGAACAGGAGACAAACACATACGTGAGTATAATTCATTACAATTCCAAGTATCCTTCAACATGTCCAAAAGAAGGCAAGCCATAAATATGACCGCCTCGCGGGATGCCCACATCTGTCTCCAAAGAGTTTAGACGCGATAAATTCTCATCAAATGCCATTATCCCAGCTGCCTGGGGACTTGTGCTGGCTTTCAGCTTATTAAATTGTCCTTAGAATTCCCCGCTAATGCTCAGCTGGTGTTTCTGAGAGAGAACGGAAGAGGAAATATGGTGGAAATTGCGAGATGTAATTTCATTGTCTTAAAATTTATTACTTCTCTGTTTTGTTTCCGGCTTGATGGCTCTCCGCCACTTGTAAGTGGGGGAACGCGGTAATGTATGTATGTATATCATATGTATTCATGTATGTGTTATGTAAATCTTATATATTATGTATACGGAAGTGCTAGCACTCTTAAAATCGTCAACGGGTAATCAACAAATGTTAATATTTTTGAAGGTTGTTCTTAATACTGATGATGAATATCACACACTATTAAGTAATGACCTATACTTGTATGCATATGAACAACAATCCTCCGAAAAGTATACAAATTTATTTTACTGTTGTATTAAAATAAAACCTACGTTTTGTGCTGTTAGTATATTAAAAGGCTCAACATAAACTTTAATAGCCAAACTACCAAGCTAACCTATTCCAGGCTTAAGCAATCAATCATAGGCATAAAATATACAATCTTAGGCATGTATTAATCCATTTATATATTATACTTTGCCTAATAAATGTTTGGGTTACTTGTTGCCTGTTTTTATCAGATCCTCTTTAAAGTCAACAGTACAAGACGTGTATTTTATTTTGTAAAACAGTACATATTTTGAGCAATCCATCCACAGTCGCTACAGATACTTCAATTTTTGGATAACAGGTTGGATTAATATGCTATATATACTCTACTAATTTCTCTCTCTCTCTCAACTGGGGATTAATTTCAGTCCGTACACTTTTCAGCTTGACATTCTGTGCTTTTTACGACCGAAGTGACCTTTAGATTTTTCTATTCTTATCTGTGAAGTAACAAATACGATTGTAGATGAGCTGAGAGCTTTGAAATGCCAGCCAATGATGCGAGGTTTTGAAGTATGAGACCTGTCAACCGTGTGTGGTTGTAGGGGATGAAAGCATCTATGTCCTGATGAGACCTGTCAATCCTATGAGGTTGTGGCGGATGAATCATTTACATCCTGTTTATACCTGCTCGTCCTAGCGTGGACGTCCTGTTGAGACCTTCCAGTCCTGTCAGGTTGTGGTGGATGAAAGCATCTGTCTCATGTTTAGACCTGTTAGTCCTAGAGTCCAAGTCCTGTTGAGACCTGATAAACGGTACGGACCCATTCTATGCGTCTCATTATAATAATTTCCGATGTTGGGGACAAGAAGCCTGTACTTGAACTTATCTAGGCTAAACCCCCCCCCCCAACAAGGCCAGCTAATGATTTTCCCCAGGATGCAACCCACACAACAGTTGCCTAACTCCCGGGTACCTATTTTTCTGCAAGCTGAACAGGCCAATCAGGTGAAAGGAAACGTGGCTAATCATTTTTGTTCTACCTGGTGTTTGAACCCGGGTCCCTTAGTTGTGAGTCGAGGACGTAGACTACTGTCCTATTTGTAAAAGCGATTAAGTAATTATTTTTTTTATATCTAGCTAAGAGATATTTAGTGACGACGTTGTGGTTCCGAGTGTTCGTTACTTCGAAGGCCTCAGTCCCTCTCCCTTTGGGACTACCTATCTGTTGGTGGGACTAGTGTTCTACGAGTTTCCTTAAGAAATATGTTAGAACAAAAAATGGCAGTCAATGTTGGCATTTGTGCGACTCAGTCCTCCTGCTGGTGAGTTTTCACTTCGTAAATATTACATATAAATGCTGAGGCAAGCCACGGAAACATTTGAAGTTGAAATTCTATTATCCAGTTGAATAACCGCAAGGAAGTTGATATGATAGAATTGGTAGGGTGTTTGGGAGTATTGGCTGGGTGTATGAGAGAGTAGAAGCAGGATGTGTAGAAGAGTAGAAGCAGGGTGTGTGGTAGAGTAGATGCAGGGTTTGTGAGAAAATACAAGTTAAGCTTTTATAGCCATTTTTCTTGAGTTGCAAAATGAAGAATTAAGTGGAAGTAATTTTCATTCACATTTGAAAGCATAAATAATACATCAAGCAAGAAGACTAGGAGACCAGACGACTCTTAAAGTTTCTAATAAAATGAGCAAAAAGTTACTAAACAAACAGCAGATAGAGTCAAAGGAAGGGCTCTGGGATGGAGAGAAACTCATCTCACGCACAGAACGAAACCCCAAAGTTTTTCCTAACATTATTACGATGATATAACGTTGTATCAAAGAAAGAATGCTAACATACATTGTGAGTTTGTTGAGAACGCTAATTCAGCTATGCTGAATAAAAACTTAAACTAGTTGCAAAAGTATTATCAGAAAATGGTTAATAGATTTCGACTCAAACAAATGCAAGTGCAAGAAGTCTTTGTCCAACTTGTCAGTACTCCTCAGTATCTTGTATACTGTCATCAGAGCTCCTCTGTTTCTTCTCTCTTACCAGATTATGAGAGTTAAATCTCTTAAACTATCCTCATAGCCTAGCCCTCATAACTATCTGACCTTTTAAATTTAGTTTTTGTGCTTCATAAAGTGGGATTCCATGTAAGTGCTGCATGGGATAGTGGTGGTAACGTGGGAGGTGGTGGTAGTGGTTAGGGAGGGGTGGAGGTGGTAACGTGGGAGGAGGGTGATGATTGGACGTTTGGGAGAGTGATATATGAGTTGAATAGTGGGCGCAGGTGGTGAAGGGTGTGGGAGTCTTGCGTGAGGGGCTGAATGTTGGTTATGTTGAGGGGGTGTTGGTTATGTTGAGGGGTGTTGGTTATGTCGTTGGGTATCGGTTATATTGTAGTTTAATAGCGAGTATTGTAAATAGTGACGGTAGCAAGCTGCAAACAAGATATTTACGTTGTTCAATTAACATATACGTCTCACTTAATTCATGTTAATTAAAACAATACTGATGACAACGATAATTAAGGATTTAACGCAACATTTAGACATGATAAATTAATCAGTTTCCAAGAACCCGGTAAAGTTCCAACTGAGTTACTATGGCATCCGTTGACAGATCATAAAGTGAGGAAAAGGGCACATGTCTCCTAGCACGATAATTACCCATAGTTAATGTTCCTATAGTTAGCGGAAATAATCGCTCGAGTTTCCGAAAGACTGAAGACATAATTGCTTAAGTGCTTGAAATATCTGACGGGAACACGCAAGTGATAGGTCATGTGTGTTTTGGCTACCCTCGAGGGTCAGATGTAAACATTAGGATCCAGGTAGAATGCAGAATATATCGTCGTCTTTCACTCCACTGAATTCGTTAAACATTTATTCTAACATATTATGCTATTAAAGGGATAATAGTTAAGCCCAAGTATATTATTATACAGGAGGAAACTCCCATTTTCGCCGGTGATTAACAGGGGAGACTGCAGCATTACAGCAACTATTAAGTGTGACTGATATGGATTCGCATTTACGAAAGGATTAAAACGTTTGGCCATACTCGACCTCATCATACTAGGGAGGAAGATCATACTTAATTAAGGGGGATCATACTCAATAGGGCCGTCATATTGAGAGGGGTAATATAATCGAGCGAATTATATTCAAGAGGCAACAACATACCCGATATAATATTAGAGCGGATTTCACTTAAGAGAGATGTCATACTCGAGAGAGAGATGTCATACTCGAGAGGGACATCATATTCGAGAGCGCTCGTATCTAAACAGAAGGATGGGCCGTGTGCCTGGAAAATCCAGGAACACGGGTTCGAGCCCCTTCGTATGGCTAAAAGATTGTTCTCATAGATATATATGACGTTCTTACGTTTCATTGTACAGGACTTGTGCAGGACTTGTCATTCACAAGTCCCAACACGAAACACCATTGCATGCAACACACACCCTGAAAAACGAGGTCTTCGCGTCATCTATCATTCAATTCCTATTTGCATTGAGAGTGTCGTTCTGAAAGTGACATTTGATGTGGATTGAATATGGAACAGGCCTGGGAGTGGGTGGGGGTCTTCGAAATTGGATATGGCCAGCTAATGTGTTTAACTGCCTAGAGCTTCCTGCAATGGAGTGTATTTAATATAAGTGGTAATTCAGTGACGTAAGGTGAGAATGATTCACACAAACAAAATTGGATATGATCTTAGCAGCAAAATCAAATATTAAAAAAAAAACTGTGTAGTTAAATGAAAAATTGCACACACACACACCCACCCACACACACACAGGGGCCTCGAGGCCGAGTGGACAGCACTTGGGGGGTTGTAGTCCTAATGGCCTGGGTTCGATTCCAGGCGGAGGCGGAAACAAACGGGCAGAGTTTCTTTCACCCTGACGCCCTTGCTCACCTAGCAGTAAATAGGTACCTGGGAATTAGACAGCTGCTACGGGCTGCTTCCTGTGTGTGTGTGTGTGTGTGTATGTTAGAGAGAAATATATGTAGTATATATAATAGAGGAAAAGTAGATCGGCTAGTAAAGGCGGAATCCAAGAGCTAATAACTCGTTTCTGCAGACAGTAATACAAAATACACAAAGATATGGAACGAGACTCCTCCCTGAGTTGAAGGGATTGAGATATGACGAAAGACTAAGAGAACTGGACCTAACAACACAGGCGGAAAAGAGATATAGGGGGACATGATAACAATACATAAGATTCTAAGGAGTAGTGACAAGGTAGTCAAAACAGCATTGTTTAAAACTAGGAACAGCAGAACGAGGGGTCATAGATGGAAACTAGAGATACAATTAAGTTACAGATACGTCAGAATTTTTTCAGTGATTGAGCTCTGAATAAGTGGAAGAGGTTAGGAGAAGCTAATTTGATTCAAAGTTGTAAATGTAAATATTATAAAAGCATGAACAATTAGTCATGTCATTAATATAAGAACGTTCGGAGATAGGGTCAGGACCCTAGCTCGACACTATAAGCACATCACAATTCACATTTAAACGCTAAATACACAAAATATCATCAACATACCTAAATCAAGGAATAATTCCCGAGGCATTTTGCAAACGAATTTCTTGAAAAAAAAAATCCATGTACAAATTTGAAAGCAATGGAGACAGAGGCTTCCCCATTGTCATTTCAAAAATTTGTAGATAATACTTATTATTAAAAGTAAATTTGCATTCTTTCATATATAGTTTTGGAAGAATTGCAATAATATCAGAAGGCAGAGGTGATTCATGATTCATTAATTCACAAACAAGGTAATCAAGAATATAATCAACAGGAACTTTAATAAATAAAGAGCATACATCAAAACTGATTAATTTAACTTCAGAATTCAATTGAAACCTTAATTTGTTACCGAAATCCATGGAATTAGTCAAATGTGAACATGAAATAGTGCCTAATACTGGAGATAAAACTTTTATGAGCCATTTAGAAAGCTTGTAAGTAATGGATCCCACAGAACTGATGAGAAGTCTGAGGGATCATCAGTAACTGTGATTAATACACAAACACACACACACATTATATATATATATATATATATATATATATATATATATATATATATATATATATATATATATATATATATATATATATATATATATATATATATATATATATATATATATTCTTCATCCCTATAGTTGAGTCCCGTGAAATATTAGGAAGGGGCGGTAAACTAAGTCAAAGACGACGGTTCACAACCACCTGAAAATTGATGATCCAATTTGTATGTCTGATGTGGCAACAGCGCCGCTCTCGGCCTGGCCTCATGGGCGTCATTCATTATGTACGCTGTCGGTTCTCCCTTTTCTGGTACCGGAGGCAGAGGGTACTCACAGGGAGGCGTCCTAGTCCATCTTGTTCCTCACCACAGGCCGGACTGGTGGACAAAATCCTCCTGCTCCTCGCAGGCCGGACTGGACAAAATTCACCGATATGGATATATATCCTACTCTCCCTCACAGGCTGACTGGTGACATATTCCAACAATGTTTGTGTCTCCTGCTCCTCGTCTCTGGCTGGACAACGTTAGCTAAAGCCACAAATATTCCACAAGAGAACTAAATGATACGTAGCGCTGGTGCGGCCATGTAAACAAAGTGACGAAGCAGAATTAAACGACCCTTTCATAGGGCACATGTTACGACTGTAGATGAGTTTGCATGCGCAGAGGAGGGGTTTAGTGGGTGGATTGTCTCATAGACTGGAAAGCCAAAGGTCTGCTTCAGATGATCAGTGTTAGGCACTATGTTCATGGAACTCTGAACTCCTTACCTTCCCCAATTAGAAGTGATATGTCTACACTACTCAACACCTTAATGAACGTCTTTGGTAATAACGACAACCCAGAACGAACACAGGTAGAATACGCAGACGATGTTGTGACTCCAGCTTCCGCATTTAGGAAGACGAAACAGTCTGCTTATTTAATGACTGAGTGAAAGTGAAATTGATGAACTTCTTTTCAATGAACAATCAGATTCAATCAGAATCTTGAAAAGATTCTTTTTAATCTTTTTCTTCAACATGAACAAAAGTAAAACTCCCATCACAAGACGCAACAAAACGAAGACTGTCGAGTGCCAATTACTATTGATGCAGTCCTTTAATGTGTTGATTACTGTCGATACCTTTGAGCAATTGTTACCTCTCGCAGGGGAAAGAAAGACGAGAAACCTTAAACACAGGTAAAAATTACCTGAGGGGCCCCTGAGAGCTACGATTAAGAAACGGTCATGAACCATTAATGAGTACCTGCTGTACCTGCTGTAACGGAACCCTCGCAAAGAACGGTAAACAACATGAAAGCGGAGAAATGCAATAAGTTGCAATATGAAAGGGGGACACATGTACATTGAATAAATGAATTTTAATGCAGGGGAATTAATGAGACCTAATTCGTATTGAGGGCTCTGTTGACCTTATTAATGGGAGGGTTGGAGAATAATACCCAGCAATTTAGGGCAGTGCGTTTTAAAATAAAAATGAGGGGAATCTCTGAATGTAAACAAACTGCCGGATCGTGTTTTGGGCAAATAATATGGCGCTCAGTAGCCTAACCGGTTCCAGTACCTGACCTGAGGAAGGAAGACCAGACACAACCATCAATCAAAAGTGACTATTAGGACGATAATCAATAAGGATGGATCAGAAGCGATAAATGCAATAATAATTAATAAAGATCGTTCAGAAGTGACAAATATTAGAACGATAATCCATAAGGATCGATCAGAAACAACTAATGTTAGAATGATGAACAATAAACATTTGTAGATGTTTCTCTCAAGGTTTCCTCAACACCGTCTAGGGTTCACGAACTACAAACACAACTTAGGTTAATAGTGAAAGATTTTTAACAAAAAATACAACATGCGAAAAGCTTGCATAATTCCCCCTCATATAAAAGATAAGCCTACGACGCAGCGAAAGGTTTAAGAATAATTCATCTGGGGAGATCAAGTTGTTAATACGTTTAATGGTCTTCAGAACATCCTGACTGGATAGTTTTCGAATAAATGGCATCCAATTAGCTCATTAATGTTGCCACAACTCGCCAATACCAGTCGTTTATTGATTGTATAATCCCTCATTAATTCCTGGCAGACATCGTTCCTTTCATATATCAAAGGGGGACGAGCGGTAATGTTTTCGATTCGCAGCGTTTCTGGTCGTTAGTCCGTCCACACGACCGTTCTTGAGCCAGGTTAGCTAATGGGTACAACCTGTCCTCTCAAATTACATCGTATTTTGGCGTTAAAATCCCCACCGTCAAAATATATGTACTATATATCATAGCTGCTAGCTAAATTGGCGGGCTGATACGTTTTCTTTGTGGGTCCTCGGGTGGGTTAGGTTCGGGCAAGTAAATAATTTGTTGACATTATAACAACCGGAAAGGACGGACTTGATGACCAAGGAAAAGGTAAAAGTTTATATCGGAAATAGCACTAAACCACTATGACTATTTTGCACATGGAACGGATATAAGCACAAGGATCTGAGGTATGAGGACTGGGGGACCATCGAGGATTGAACCAACCCGTCCTCTCGAGCGTTCACAACGTCATAAAACTGATGTACTAAATTGCCCGAACCTAACCTAACCAAGGACCCACGAATGGAAAAACGGTACATCACGTCAACTTTGCGAGTCCCTATGAATTTTAGTACATTACTTTTTGACTCTTAACACTTACGTAGCCACTTACGAAACCTGTACATCTTTCCTTAATCATTGCAATTTTGTTTACCCCTTATTACATAGTTAATAAGCTTCAAAATTTCACAACCCAAGGTTATTATTATAAACAATAATAACTCATAAACTGTGCTTATGTTGTCTTGTTGAAGACCAGCACATATCTACGTTTTCTATGCATTTGTAGGTTGGGTCAGGTGGGTTGCTTGGGTTCGTATGTTTCTGGTAAGTTAGCACTTTGTAGTTTGTTCGTTGTGGCAAATAAAGTGATCGGGTTGGTTCGTTAGCGCAATGATTCACCAGCGACGTATAGGAACTATAAAGCAAGTTCGGGGAGAAGGAAATATAGAAATATAGGCGTGTGTTTGTAGAGGGAGGGGGGGGTATGTGTTCGTTGGGGGAGGGGGGGAGGGGATGTATGTGGGTGGTTTGTAGGGGAACTAGGGTGTTGGTGTATGGGCGTGTGTAAGTGTTGATGTTTGTGTGTGGGAGGGACGTGGGTATGTAAGGGGGTATATGTGAGTGCGAGTGTGTGTGTGGGGGGGGGGGGACTTGGGTATGTATGTAAGGGGTGTATGCGAGTGTGTGTGTGGGGAATGTGCATATGTATATAGGGATGTGTGTGTGTGTGTTTGCGGGAAACATCTTGCACCCAAATCGACCCAGGGTATAATTGTCCCGCTGAGTGTGCAGGAGAGGCACGGAATTTGGATTCTCTCTGACTCGGCATTCGTGAATTCGATGGCTGGAAGAGACAACGGGAGGCGAGATAGAGAACACACGCAGTTCGACCCTCCTGCTGCGAAGCGGTCAGAGTCGGGTCATCGGCCAGCGATGACGCTGGCCAAGAACGGGCGGCTGATCACACATGCTCCGCCGTTTACATGTAAATCGCGTCCTTTACATCCTAAAACAGGTACGACTCTCTGAGGGGTAGAGCTGAGTCGGCCCAAGTTTTCATTCATTTAGATATTTATCGTTTTGTGTGGAATCTTGGCAAAGAAAATGTTCTGCTTTAGTCTGTTTCTCAGTGTTAGTATCAGTCTCATTATTCCTCTGTCTGCTATTCTCTCCATCCCAAACTATCTCTTCCATCTTTCTTCTTTATCTGTTTATCATGAGTTTGTAGTTATTTGTTCTTTTCCTTCCCTCCCGTTTTCTATATACGTTTGATTTATTTTCACTACCACTTTTTTTTTATCTTCGAAACCCCTTATTTCTACTCTGTTGTGCTCCGGTGACCCCAAGGTCAGATGAATGTGGGTTGTGACTCCCGTTTGGTGAAGGATAGTAGACAGACTAACAGTATTTCAAGAGTCTAGTGAACCACAGCTCCAATCACCTCCGTTTCCTGTCGGAGAATCAAGCAAAGATTCCTTACCTAACCAAGAAGTCATTTGTATACTTGGTTTAACTAGTATATATTTAACTAGTTATTGATGTTTCAGGGTAATATCGAAGTGTATTACACACACACACACACACACACACACACACACACACACACCTATGAAGCATACAATGCGTGCACTACCGAGCAGCTTTTAAGAAATATACTCAAAAGACTACTGCAATCTTGACTCAGGTTCACATTTCTCGGCCCTCAGATGCAAAGTACATTATGCAACACCTCACACGTTAAAAGCCTCTTGACTTTTATCCACTTAAATGGATCATTTATCAGCGTAAATAAATAGTTTGCCGAAAATATTAACCAGATATGTACAACAATTTTTCCGAGAATATGAGCCGCTTACTTCAAAGTTGGTGGCCGGTCTTAAGTGCTTCTCAGGCTAAGTGACGCGGTTTACGAGATCACAGAAACATGTTCTGAAAGAAATTATGTGTAACATAAAAGACATAAATGAGCATAAATGAGCATAAATGAGGTCGTGGTGGTAGAGGGGCACTCATGATGACCTGATGGTGGAGTGGGTGAAGGAACACTCATAATAAACAGGAATTATGAGTATCATGAACTCATACTTATAATTCATGATTATTACTGATAATTGATGGTTAATATTATTAATAATTCATGTTTAATATGGCTAATAATTCATGACATATTATTAACAATTCATGAATTACATCACTTATTATTCATGATAAATGTATCTGTTCTTGATTAATATTATCAATAATTCATAATTTATATTACTGATAATTCATTATTATTCTTACTAATAATTCATAATTTATATTACTCACAATTCATGATTAATACTAATATTAACTCATGATTAATATTAATATTAACTCATGATTAATATTTCTGATTATTTATGGTTAATATTACTGATAATTCATGATTAATATTATAGAAAGTTCGCAATTAATATTGCTGATAATTTATGATTAATATTACTGATAATTCGTGATTAATATTGCTGATAATTTAAGATTAATATTACTGATAATTTATGATTTGAATTAATATTTCCATCATATGGTCTTGACCATTGAGTGTCAAGTTCAATTTGATCATTCTTCTATCATTACCTTTCATCTCTTCACCACATCTTCTATCTCAGCTTCACATCTTCAATCCTTTTTACATGTCTTCAATCTCTTCCTTCACCTTTTTTTTAATCTCTTCTTCACCTCCTGAAGCATTAGAGAACGACCCTTAACAAAGTTAGGAGCCTTGAACTTTCTGATCTCATCAACGCCGCTCTCAATTAGGGTCAAACTATACGTTCTCAAGGGATTCGAACTCTTACAGCTTCAGCCGAGATTTTTAAGATGATGCTTTAAAGACTCGTGTATTAATTTTTTTTCGGGAACTGAGGAAGCATTAGAGAAAGGTTAAGTGAACCACTAAAATCCTACGTAAGGGAGTATTTACCAAAAAGAGCTACAATGATACAATGACATGTTGTTTCTTGTTATAGTTTGATGTTAGGCTTTAAAGGTTATCAACCTCTGGAGGGTTAACCAACCTGTCTTCTTAAAAAGAACGTCGCTTTTGGCCGTTTACCCGTATGGCCGAATATGGACGTAATTTAAAAATGAAAATAAATTTTGGATTTTTTTTTTCAACAACAGTAAGTTAAGGGTCCTCTGGTAGGTTAGGTGGGCAGGAAATTCTCACAAAGTTTCAAAACGGTATGAAAAACGTTAATGAAAAATTTCCTCCTCTAAGCTTGCTGAGTAAGCCGGACGACTCAAACAGAAAACGGAACAGTACGTCACTTTTGTAAGTCAATTTCATTTCAAATTACGTCCAAATTTGGCCATAGTGAGCATACGAGCCAAAAGTGACGTTATTTTTAAGAGGACGGGTTGTATTAACACCACAACAGCCTACTGACCAGTCGAGTATGGTGAAAGACATGAGAAAAGTAAGTTATTGCTGTTTTATTAACCAACCTAACCCAATGTTCCCCAACGTGTCGGGGCCTGACAGTTGAGTGGACAGCACTTCGGATTCGTAGTCCTGAGGTGCCGGGTTCGATCCCCGGTGGAGGCGGAAACAAATGGGCAGAGTCTTTTTCACCCTGATGCCCCTGTTACCTAGCAGTAAATAGGTACCTGAGAGTTAGACAGCTGCTTCGGGCTGCTTCCTGGGGGTGTGTAACGAAAAGAAGGCCTGGTCGAGGACCGGGCCGCGGGGACGCTAAGCCCCGAAATCATCTCAAGATATCCTCAAAGTATCCTAACCTAACCTTATGTACCCCAATGTACCCTATCCTAAGCAATGCTAACCTAACCTAACGTACCCCAACCTAACCTAACCCAAGCTGTCCTAGCCTATCCTGACAGAACCTAACCTATCCTTTCCTATCCTATCCCAACGAAAGCAAAGAGTTCAATAGTTGTGTTTTGCATGTGGTGTGGACGAGGTGTGTGGCGTGACTATGACGGTCATAGTGCTCGCTGGAGCAGGTTTTAGACCCTACTGGACCAACCAGCCAGTATACTTTAATTAAGTCCAATACGCTCCGTGAATATATACACCTAGAAGTGGGGTATACACCTTTCTATTTATATAATTCGCTGCTGTTTGTTATGGTGGCTGTGGAGGAATGGTGATAGTTTTTAATATTATTGTTATTATCATTATTATTATTTTCTACCACAGATGTGGCCACACATTTACAATGGTAACCAGCATATATACACTTTCTTCTGTCCTCCATGGACAGAGTGAGAGATGTGTTAAACATATAGTTCAGGGATTTATTGAACAATCAACCACAGAAGGTGATTGCAGTGCTTTAAAATGTCAATCTAACTATAGACATAAATACACAGATACGCAGAGTTACGTCTGTCCTACATAGGGTGTTCGATGCTTCTTTTACATAGTGTCATTAATGTGAATTTACAAAGGTGAAATGTAATTCTGATCAGTGTTAGGGTCTCGGTAGTGCTGTGGGTACGGTTTTCGATTCACAACTGAGGATCCCGGATTTGATCCCCGAGTCGGACAGAAAAGTTCGGGCACTTTTTTTTCGCCTACTGCCTCTGTTCACCTAGCAGTAAATAGGTACCCGGAAGATAGGCAACTGTTGTGGAGTTGGATCTTGGGAAGGGTAAGCAAATCCACATTGGAGGGCCTCGATACAAGCCTACAGCATATTTTATATATATATATATATATATATATATATATATATATATATATATATATATATATATATATATATATATATATGTCGTACCTAGTAGCCAGAACACACCTTTTGGCCTACTATGCAAGGCCCGATTTGCCTAATAAGCCAAGTTTTCCTGAATTAGTATATTTTTTCTAATTTTTTTCTTATGAAATGATAAAGCTACCCATTTCATTATGTATGAGGTAAATTTTTTTTTATTGAAGTTAAAATTAACGTAGATATATGACCGAACCTAACCAACCCTACCTAACCTAACCTAACCTATCTTTATAGGTTAGGTTAGGTTAGGTACCCGAAAAAGGTAGGTTAGGTTAGGTAGGTTAGGTAGTCGAAAAACAATTAATTCGTGAAAACTTGGCTTATTGAGCAAATCGGGCCTTGCATAGTAGGCTGAGAAGTGCGTTCTGGCTACTAGGTACGACATATATATATATATATATATATATATATATATATATATATATATATATATATATATATATATATATATATATTATTAAATATGACCGAAAAAGTAAGATTAATAATTCTAACACGAATTTTCTCAATCTTTCGTACATTTCTTTTCACTGTTGGAGGTAATTCAAAAATCAATTCTCCAAAATTCATTTTTATTTCTAGTCTGACGCGACACTTGAGCGCGTTTCGTAAAACTTATTACATTTTCAAAGACTTTACACATACACAACTGAATAGAACTTACATATCTACGATTTGTTTATATCTACATTTGAGTGAGGTGGATGGGGTGAGGTGGTATTTAATAGGGTATTAATTTCATCAACACAAGAAAGAACACGAAACAGTGGGTATTGAAATGGAAGTGATTGTAGAAAGCCTATTGGTCCATATTTCTTGATGCTTCTATATTGGAGCGGAGTCTTGAGGTGGGTAGAATATAGTTGTGCATTAATTGGCTGTTGATTGCTGGTGTTGACTTCTTAATGTGCAGTGCCTCGCAAACGTCAAGCCGTCTGCTATCGCTGTATCTATCGATGATTTCTGTGTTGTTTACTAGGATTTCTCTGGCGATGGTTTGGTTGTGGGAAGAGATTATATGTTCCTTAATGGAGCCCGATTGCCCAGACAGGTACAAGAGGAGTGTTGTTAACGCATATGTCGACCGTGCTCTCAGCCACAGCTCAGAATGGGAGCAAGTCAACGAAGAACTCTGTAGGGTAAGGCAGGTCTTAGTCAACAACGGCTTCTCCAATGGTTTCGTCGAAGACATCATAAGAAGGAAAGTGAAACGCCATGCAACCTCTGAAGAGACAACTAACACAACACCTATACCCCCCTATTAGACTATTTTACAGGAACTTCTTTTCCACAGCTCATAAAACGGAGGAAAGGGTCCTGAAAGATATTGTTAATAGAAACGTTAACCCTACAGACAAAAATCAGAGGATACAACTGACGATTTACTATAAAACCAGAAAAACGGCCAGCCTACTCATGAGAAACTCTCCAGACACAAAGCAGAACGCTTTAAAAGAGACCAACGTCGTCTATGCCTTCAAATGCCCACTTGGGGACTGTAAGCTCCAAAAAAAACAGTATATAGGCAAGACAACAACGTCTCTTTCTAGGCGTTTAACGATGCATAAGCAACAGGGCTCCATTAAGGAACATATAATCTCTTCCCACAACCAAACCATCGCCAGAGAAATCCTAGTAAACAACACAGAAATCATCGATAGATACAGCGATAGCAGACGGCTTGACGTTTGCGAGGCACTGCACATTAAGAAGTCAACACCAGCAATCAACAGCCAATTAATGCACAACTATATTCTACCCACCTCAAGACTCCGCTCCAATATAGAAGCATCAAGAAATATGGACCAATAGGCTTTCTACAATCACTTCCATTTCAATACCCATTGTTTCGTGTTCTGTCTTGTGTTGATGAAATTAATACCCTATTAAATACCACCTCACTCAAATGTAGATATAAACAAATCGGAGATATGTAAGTTCTATTCAGTTGTGTATGTGTAAAGTCTTTGAAAATGTAATAAGTTTTACGAAACGCGCTCAAGTGTCGCGTCAGACTAGAAATAAAAATGAATTTTGGAGAATTGATTTTTGAATTACCTCCAACAGTGAAAAGAAATGTACGAAAGATTGAGAAAATTCGTGTTAGAATTATTAATCTTACTTTTTCGGTCATATTTAATAATATATGTCTACAGGAAAGACTGCTACCAAAATATACTAATATATATATATATATATATATATATATATATATATATATATATATATATATATATATATATATATATATATATATATATATATATATATACAGCCTTCCCCCCTCCCCAACAATGAGAATTATAATCATTCATTATAAGATTCGTTCTTGTCTCTAAAGTTAAGGGAGAAAACTAACGCGACAACTTTTAACGATAAATCTGTCATGATTCTAAACCCTTTATGTGTATGGACGACAGTTTCTCGTCTCCTACACTTACAACTTCAGCTTTCCACTAGCGAGCGGACACAGGAGTTTTAGAGGTAAGTCTGGCGTGATGAACGTCCCGTGATATCTTGGTCTGTGGTACTTCATGCTCGGGTTACGTTCTTAGGGACGGAAATCAAGTGGATGATTCATTTTATGCTAGACGCGTTCACAGGAGAAAAAAACAAAAATCCATGTCTCTTGGAAGCATTCTACTTAAATATTTCTCTCCGCTAATCATCTTTAGGCTTCGTAACATACGCTCGTCCAATCAGCAGCTGTCCCCAAAAGACGCTTAATTTTGTACAGTTAAGCATAGGACAGGTTAGGTGTTGCGGCTCTTTTGGTAAAAAATTATATTTGCAGTACGTGGGTGAGTCATTTGGTGCGATGCTAACATAGGAAGAGAGCGAAGATATAGTCGATAAAAATTCGAACTTAATCAGCTGCGAATCGTGTGTAAAAAGGGTTTTTCAAAAACGATTGATTTGGATGATCGATAAACAAACATTTGTTTATGAAGACAGACTCCTCTGTGGCGCTACCCTAAGGTGCATGTGCTGTTCCTGGCAGCGTGCAGACTAGCAGAATTTAATCCTTCACTTTTCACACTGTTGAGGAAACACAGTGCGCAATGTAAAATGCATAATGACGGATAGCAAAATTGAGACAAGGGGATATAGCAGACACATAAGACGGGATAGCAAATTTTAGATAAAGGGGGCATATAGGAGCCATGAGATAAGGTGGGATAACAGAATTGGCAGACTTGGGATGATGGGAATCAGAACCCCCAGTGTTACCCAGAAGCAGGGTATACCTCTCGGTGCGCCCATCACTGTCTCTAGATAACCTCTCTTGTTTTCCTGTAAATAACAAAGTCATTGACCAATACGTCTTACCAATCTAGCCTAAGAAAATCCACACCTCTCGATCTTACTTATCATCTTTACCCAGCCCACAGCTCCGATTCCTGTCTCCCATTTACCTATTCCGTTCCTTATCCCCCCTCTCTTCCTCTCCCTCCAGCTATCTTCCTCTTCTCCTCTCCCACGTTGTGTCTATCCACCTCAACCTCTCTTCTAGCCGCTCGCGTTTAAATTTAAAATGCAGAGCAAGACCGGTGCGTAGAAAACGGGATTATGGAAATTGTCCCAGGACTTGGACAAAGAGATCGGCTGCGTAGAAGGATCTCAAACATCTGATGACGTCTATTGAAGAGGTTCTGATTCTTTTCATGTGAGGCTTATTGAAAATCGGCGGCTCAAATTGAATCTGAAAGTTTAAATGATTACAGGATAAATCCTGAAGTAGGAGTGGAGGGGAAGGGAGAACCAGCAGAGGAAGGGGAGAAGAGATAGAAAGCGGGGGATGGATAATGTTCAAGGATAGACGCGATAGGATACTGAGGGGATAGAGGAAATAGGTGTGGTTGGTTAGCGATCTAGATTTAGAGTATTATGGAACGAGCGAAGTGTAAGAGGCACCAGTAGATTTATGATCCCAAGGGTCGATGGGATTTACCACCAAATGTGATCTTTCTCTCTAAATTATTGTGTTATTAAATGACAGGAACTGGTATTCGTCTCACGGTTCTGGGGCAATGTGGCTATTTAAAAACTGAATTAATAACAATGTTGATATGTTTTTTTATTAGTATAACTGTTATTTTAATTTGTTTATTATTTATATAGTTATAATTCATAGCACTTTTCAATTTAATATTTCTGATATATTTGTATACCTAAATAATATTCATGTCTGCTTCGTTCTACAAGTATATCCAGGAGCCATTAGCCTCCCTCGGGGTGTACTGCATACACAACAGTCACTGTAGCTGCTTATTTCTAACCATAACAGATGTTTAATAAATAATATTTAGTCACATTTTAATCTTCTCAGTGTACACTGTACACGTGCAGCTGTGTGTCGCTTTAGTTATATGTTCTCCGCTAATGACTCATCTCTAAACACCTTTCCAAAAATAAATCCTCAAGTGACTCATCGTTGAACACCTGGCATGAAGTCAACTCAAGTGACTCACTATTCAACATGTAACCTAGACCTACCTCCTCTTGCTACTCATCCCTGAATAACACCTAACTCCTTTAGGAATGAGCTATGAGTTATCCTAGCATGAGTAGAATGAGTGTTCATAAGTCTCCAGATATCCATATTCTTTGTCAGTTTCTCTACACTTGTTTTACACCATACTATGTAAGTCATCCAGTCAGGGTTTTACCAGTATTTCCCCCTCGCTCACATGGGCCTCGGGTGATAAACTGAGGCCTGTATTGAAGTGCCCGTACGTGTATCTGCGGCCAACTTTCCCATAACAACACAGTAAAAACTGGGTATGAAAGACAAGATCCAGTTCTGGAGGTGGAAGTATCGAGCTGATTTGCACTTAATACAATTAAGAAATTAAACAAATCAGTAAAGTTAGAGTTTTGTACACAGGCAGTATGGTGGGGATCGAGGTGATGGGTTGTGTAGGGTTGTTGGTACCAAGTCATTGTAGCCTGGAACAGGTCATTGTAGCCTAGAACAGGTCATTGTAGCCTGGAACAGATCACTGTAGCCTGGGACAAGATGGGTAACAGGTGACGGGCTTTGGTTAGTAGTTGTGTTTGATTAAGAACTATCAACATTTGTAGTGTTATTAAGGGCAACATATGCACTTACTGACTAACCAGCAACTAAACGTTAGTCCTGAGTATAATCTCAGTGTGTGTGTATACACCAGTGGAATATACATATCGGTGTATATACCATGTCTTTGAGACGAAGATTATCATCATATTTAACATTATAGTACACTATTTTTAAACAATATACCATCTAAGGCTTTATTTAAGATTAAATTATAAACTTCTGTTAAGATTGTCTTATAGTTTTTAATTTTTTAACTCATCAATTTCCTACAAATTGAACATGAACTAAATAATTAATAAAACATATTGTTACTGTATTTATTTAGCAAACTTTCTCATATAGATTTTAAATTGTCTTTCATATTTTTACGTATTATATAATGAACTTATTCATTATCAGATATATTGTGATCAATACCATAAAATAGCATTAAAATATTTGATATTCTATAGGTTAGAATTTTTCCGAAATTTTCTTATCATATTACTTATTATATATTAATTAAATTTATCAATTAGATGTGAAAGTAATAAAACAAAATTAGACTACACACTGATTACCGTATTTGATGTTATAAATATTTCTTTCCTATCCAATCAAAGTTTTTTTTTAATTATTTCATCAAAATTATACTGGGGTATTTCATCAAAAATTGTACTCGGGTACAATTTTTACCAAACGATGGTTTGAATTTTTTTTAGCTTGGACTAAAACCAGTATGGAGGGTCGTTGAGGCCAAAACAAAAGCTTGCTGAGTAACCAGTAAATATAATTTAGTCCTAATTAGTTAAAAATTATAGTAGGATAAAGTCTCTACTTGTTTAACAATTTATATTAATTAATAAATAGTATCGAGAACGAGAGTGCAGGGCTCATATATATATTGAGATTGTCTATTTACGTGCAAATGTAAAATACACTTGTAAAAAAAAAACTAAATTCTTTATGCAATGTCTTCATATCGTGTTTACGGGAAAACTTGCCTAATAGGGAAAATGTAATCATAATTTGTCTACAAAAATACTTAACAGGTGTTATGACACTATATAATAGCATATTAAAAACAAGAAGTTTTTAAGAAAAAACATACACACTGCAACAGAAAGAATTATATCAAGCTGATATACACATTTCCTGTGACGTAAGTTCATCATCAAGCTACTCCTCTCTCTCTCTCTCTCTCTCTCTCTCTCTCTCTCTCTCTCTCTCTCTCTCTCTCTCTCTCTCTCTCTCTCTCTCTCTCTCTCTCTCTCTCTCATCTTCTCTGTCCTGGTACTCCTAACAATTGTTACTCCCCTCCTATCGCTCTAGTTGTTCCTCTCTCTCTTTCTCTAGCTCATTACTCTTCGCTCAGAGATTTAACGCAACACGGCCACTCCAGGAAGGCCCACACATGCATCATTATCATAAGCAACAAATGTGTCTTCTAAGCAAGCTGTAACTAAACTTGTAATATAGTATATCCAAGCTGGCCCCGAGCAACCGTTGTATACACATCACGTACACAATGAAGGATATGTGGACCACAAGGCAAGAAAAGATGGACGGTAAGACTTGAACACCTAGAAGATTAGCTGGATAATAAGATATGACCAGACAGGTTAGCTGGATAGTAAGACTTAGACGTCACAATAAGAGTGACTCACTTATTGGTTAATAAGCCAGCAACGTCGTGATAATCGTGGATCTTATTATTGGCTAACAAACCAGGGTTTACAAGTACAGATCACAATAATGTTATTTCCGGATGCAGTTGATTTAAGGCTAAATGTATTGCCCTCAGGCGTTAAATTTGATGTAAGAAGATATCTAGTTTCATAATTTCTAAGAAAGTACACAGGAAAGATAATAATATTATAGATGTAAACAATATGAGATATAAATTATACAACAGCTGTTACTTATACACGCATACAAATAAGAACAATTATATTAGCTATACTGAGTACATCTGTGCTTGACTGAAGAGTTTGAGAGACTCTGAGCTCTGTAACTACTTCAATCACTCACGAATACTGGAAGATATTCTTGTGGTCTACCTAGAGTTTGCTAGTGCAGACAAGTAGACTAGACTCGCATCTTATGTTCTCTCCTGTGCAGACGAGGAGTCTCAATAACGTGGCTGAAATATGTTGACCAAAGTACATACTAGAAATTGAAGGGACGACGTTTCGGTCCGTCCTGGATCATTCTCAAGTCGATTGTGTTCGACTTGTTTATGTTCTCTCCTGATTCCTTGTACGACTGTGAGATAGGGATGTTAGGTGAGCTCATAGCTAGTCCTGAATCTGCACCCTGTAATCCTTTACCTAAGTTAACAAAAAAATGACTGAAGACTTCAGATGAAACTTGGCACATTTGACAAAATAAACGAAATATTTAAGTACATACGTAAAGAAGCAGATCAATACAATCGTAACGAAGCACTTCTCTACAATCTCGTGAAAATAATATTGTCGGCGTCGTCAGGAACATTGCATGAC
The DNA here is from genome assembly GCF_040958095.1 of Procambarus clarkii. Taxonomy (NCBI): domain Eukaryota; kingdom Metazoa; phylum Arthropoda; class Malacostraca; order Decapoda; family Cambaridae; genus Procambarus; species Procambarus clarkii. The sequence goes on along the minus strand of NC_091235.1, from coordinate 21,723,750 downwards.
TTCACGCCAAATTAATGATCAATAAAGTAAGGAACAATTTCTGGACACAATACATCTGCGGGTGAGGTCTGGCGCTCCGCTGTTGTCTGGACACAAAGGCAACTCTAGTTTAAGAGGACGACACACGCGGGGAATAAAGAACTTTGTGAAACTTGTCTCCGTCGGTCGCCAAGCTTTCCCCGGCTGCTGCTGAGAGAGAGAGAGAGAGAGAGAGAGAGAGAGAGAGAGAGAGAGAGAGAGAGAGAGAGAGAGAGAGAGAGAGAGAGAGAGAGAGAGAGAGAGAGAGAGAGAGAGAGAGAGAGAACCCTAATAAAACTCAATATATTCGTTAAACTACATTGACGAAGCGCTTCCTATCAAACACTCTCCTCAGCTCTCACTCAACATAGAGAATGTAGGGTAAAATTGCCCACTCCCTTCGACAGGATAACCACCTCACTCTTCATTCCTGTGTGGAATATTGCCCGCTCTGGCTGTGTTTATTGACTTTCCCGCTGCCCTCGAAGATGCTAAGGTGTGCAGACGATGAGTCACAATAACGTGGCTGAAGATATGATGACCAAACCACACGCCAGAAGATGAGAAGACGACGACGTTTCGGTCCGTCCAGGACCATGATCTCAATCGACTTGATAATGATCCAGGACGGACCGAAACGTCGTCGTCTCATCTTGTGTGGGTTTGGTCATCATGCTTAGGTGTGCGCGAAACGTGTCGTTTAGTAACGCATGTTTGGCACGTTAATAGAATAAAATGAGCTATAAAGACGTAAATTTGTTATTTTTCCCAAGTGAGGAAGAAAATGTGATATATAGCAAAAATTGGTACGAGAATCAATAACCCTCTCGTTCATATACAATATCAAACACATTATGTATACAAAAGGATGATAGAAGTAACTACTCATACGAATTCAGAGACAAACAAGATTGTCTTGCTGTGTTTTTTTTTTCATTTCAAATTGTGTTACATTTTCTCTTGTGTGATTATGATTTGTTCTGTTTCTTACATATATCATGAATTTCAGATATTTTTGTCATAGGCTTCTCTTTCCATTTTTTTGAATAAGGATTTGTTTTGTTTCCCCTCGCTGAGCATTTCTTTATTATTTTGTCTTACTTATTGCTTATTCTGCTTTATTCCCTTATTTTATTTTTTGATACTTATTGCTACTCTTTTCTCTCTTGTGCTTTAGCCGGCTATTCCTACTCACTAAATATTTTTTTCATTAGTTCTTTTATCTTGCCGTGTATTCTCCTCCCCTTGTTTTCTACTTCCTTTCCTCTCCTCTCTCCTCCTCCTTCCTACGCCTTCTCCATCCGTCGTCTCTCCCCTTGCCTCCTACTTCCCTCCCCTCTCCCCCTCGTCCCAGCGACTAAGTCCCCCTCACAATAATAGTCCCAATCATACAGAATATTACCACAAATAACGCCTCCTTTACATGCTATTCACACATGGCGCCGTTGTGGGTCACTAAGGAAACACCCCCACTTAATCCACCCACCCAATCGCCTCCGCCAATCGCATCCCTGAGGAAGAAACTTAGGATGTTCTCATTGGTCGGTTCTTTCCCCCAGGCACAGGGATTAGCAACCAATCATTATCACCACCCATCCTATCCTCTGTATATTATTAGTCCCACCAATATCAACAGCTTGTCAGACGAAGCTCTTATTATCTCCCAAAGCAGCTGATCTCCTGACCAATAAGATTCGAGATAAGAAATGGAACGGGCTTGTGAATGGCTCAAGGTTGTCTAGGATATCTACAGGAGGAAGGCAAGAGAGATGCCCTGGACGATGTAATTAACTAAGAGGAGAGGGGGCTTACACCCCCTCCCCCTAACAAATACTTCCAGAATATTACACCTTGAGTCATATTTATGGAGACGATCGGAAACAATGGCGCAAGAAAATATATAAACGCTTTGTTTAAACAAGTGAGAACATGAAAATAAATGTATAAAAGCCAATATGTAACTTAGATTCCATGACAGCCATTACTAAAATATCAACAACGAGTTATGAAATGCTATTGTGTAATTAGAGAAAACTCACCTACTACTGTGTAACTCAGAGAAAGAGACAGTGAGAGAGAGTAATATGATCTTCAGATCTTTACACAATTACCTAAGATGCCTCCAATCGTACCTGGACCGGTTAAGGGAATCAGATGTCAATAGCTCCTTAAATCAAAACATACCGAGTTGGACCTACTTCCTGAAATCCACTATTGACTTGACATATTCTGGCTATCTTCTGATGTCAGGACATAACTAGTCATCACTCGCTTACTTCAACACTATCCAAACTACCTTTCACTCGGAAACTCCAACACCGTCCTACCAGTCACTCATGAATACGGGAATGGTGTATGTTTATATTACAGTATAGCTGTATAGAAGAAAATAGGATACAAATACAAATGATGAAGAAGTGAAGATAGAGAAAGGTGAAGAAAGGATAAGCAAGATGGAGAAAAGAAGGTTTAAGACAAGGAAGAATACAAAATGAGAGTAATATAGAAAAAAACAGAAGCAGGAGCAAGTGAAGACAATTCAGAAAGAGGAGAACAACGCAGAATGTGGATAGGAAAGGTATGAGGGGAGAGAAAGTAGAAGAGGGGAATGTGAATAAGGGAAGAGGAATACGAGAGAAAGAAGGAAAGGGGGGGGGGAGACATCTCATTTTCATCAAAGTGGGAGTTATTTGCTGGGTGTCTGGGGACTGAAAGGGACCGGGATAGGGGGACGGGAAGCTAAAAGGACGGAAAATAGTGGAGAAGAGAGAGAGTGAGAGAGAGTGTGAGAGAGAGAGAGAGAGAGAGAGAGAGAGAGAGAGAGAGAGAGAGAGAGAGAGAGAGAGAGAGAGAGAGAGAGAGAGAGAGAGAGAGAGAGAGAATAGGGGAGGTAGGTAACCAGATGGAATAAAGAATTTGTAGATCACAGGACCTTGGAGATGGAATTGGGGAGGCAGAGTAGCCACGGGTACAAAATAGGGAGAGGTAATTGGCAAGAAGGGAGCCTCGACACATGCAGCTAGATCCACTTAGCTCCTAATAACCTACATGGAATAGGTGATGATGCGATGGTAGAGGGATGTAAAGTGAAGTAGCGAGTGAATGGGGAAGAGGGAGTGAAGGAGAGAAAAATGAGAGATGAGGAGAGAACTGGGGGAGAAGGAAGAATAATATAAGACAGGGCAGCAATCTAAAATGAATAAGGTTAGATACTGATGTGTTAAGGTTGTTTTTATATGTATACGAATGGGATACCCGGGTGTTCTTCCCCATCCCCTCTCTCTCATTTCTCCTCCCACCTCTGCTCTTCCCCTCTTATTCCTCTCTCCCAATTTTCCACTATCTCTAACCCTCCCTCCCTCTCTCCTCACCTATCTACCTCCATCTCGAAAAATGTATTATTATGATTTGTATTAATAATAATTTTTTTTTATTAACATATTAGGTACATCTGCATTAGTGCAGCTACCCTAGACTATATGAAGTGGAGTACAGTGTGTCAAAAAAGCTAACTAGGTGATGCTAAAAAATCCCCATCACACAGGATGGTTAGTCATACAGAGGCATGTGATAAGCGGTCTGCACTGGCAGACACCGGATGCATTTTGAGGATATCAACAACACAAGATTGAATAAGGTAGCAGTGATAATAAAAGTCCAAATATATGTTGCAAATATATATACAAATAAAAAAAATTATTTGTATGTATTAAAAATTACAAACAACTCTACGGAAACCAATTCCCCGATTTCAGACTTCATGAAAATCGAAAATGTCGCTAAAGGAGCTGACATTTCTTAAGGCATGACACTAGAGCCGATCCCGACTAACCTATGACACTCCTATACCCTCAGGTGTCCTTGAAAGTTGGGTGAGGATAGTCACAAACTTATAGTTATCATCTCGTTGAAGACGCGATGGTGAGTTGAGACAAAGGACTTTTTTTTCTATATATTGCATGAAGAAAAGGTGAACAAAACGGTAGGAAAAGGTTTATATGAAGACAGTATCTTTAACAACACTCAAGTCTGTGTGGAATGTGTTCTAGTGGCATGCCCAAATCTTAAGTGTCCTATTTTAACAAAATCCCATTTTTGCTAACATTTTTTTGTATCATCACCCTGCCTACCACACAAGCATACGAGGAACTTGCTAATTGCTCTGAACCTCCTCAAGTTATAGGCTAGCCACGGCCTTGTAATCCAGGAAAGTTCCTACACTTCGCCCTTTTCCACCTTCAGTAGTTTGGCAACTTTGGTCAAGATCAGACGCGAGTCCCTTACAACCTGCCTCAATTACTCAGCTCACTGATTAATTATTTCTCACTTGCTATTTGCTAACCTCAAAGTTAATTATAAGTTTCTTCTGAATGCTTTTGTTCACCGAACTTAGCCAGAGGAAATCAAACTTTAGAGATTCAAAGTTGAGAAGAGAAATGAAGTGAAATTAGTACAACGAAAAATAAATCGTGAAATTAAGTAAAATGAGGTTAAATGAAATACAATGAAATAAGGGAAAAAGAAATGAAATGAAGTATGGCTTAAGAATTGTGAAATAAGGCAGAACATAACAGATGAAAATGACGAAAAAAGATGAAAGAACAAAGTGTTCAGTTGCCAGGAAATGCACACGTGCATGAACACACGCTCACGCTCGCACGCACACACACACACACACACACAGACACACACACACACAAACACACACACACAAACACACACACACACACACCATCCTGGGACTCTGGAACACATAATTACTTACTATCTCAAGCCTGCGTCCCCTTATATTGCTCATTGCCCGTCAATATTAGCAAAGAGGTTCTGATCGCCATGGTCAAGAGTCCTTGCCTCAGATAGTTCCTGAGACTCTTGTGTTACTTGGAGATCCCCAAGGCACGCGCGGGGGAATGATAATGTCATCTATTTAAGTAATTTGGATAAAGCCTTATGCAAATGACTGGTGAGTTAGTGTGATTGCTTCTAATTAGCTTTTAAGATGGCAAGACTCTAATTAGGAGTTTGGGTAATTGTGTATGTTATTTCAAAGGCTTATGTATTTGTTAAGTATAAATGTTTATGTTCTGAAATACACGAACCTGATAATGTAAACGTGTATGTCAATAATCTTTTTAATTACGAGCAATGTCTCACGAAGTCATATGTATGGTTTCATATACTCCAACGTCTTACACACACACACACACACACACACACACACACACACTGGGGAGGGTCTGGTAGCTGAGCGGACAGCGTGCAGGACTCGTAATCATGTGGCCCGGGTTCGATTCCCGGACCAGGCAGAAACAAATGGGCAAAGTTTCTTTCATCCTGATGCCCCTGTTACCTAGCCGTATATAGGTACCTGAGAGTTAGACAGCTGTTACGGAGCTGCTTTCTGTGTGTGTGTGTGTGTGTGTGTGTGTGTGTGTGTGTGTGTGTGTGTGTGTGTGTGTGTGTGTGTGTGTGTGTGTGTGTGGAAAACAAAAAACAAAAAAAATTAGTTACAGTTGATTGACAGTTGAGAGGCGGGCCGAACGATCAGAGCTCAACCCCCACAAGCACAACTAGGTGAATACACACATCCTATCCCCCCACCCCCTCACATTCTAGCCTCACCCACTTTCACCTATTCACACCTCATGGATATCACTCTTTCATGTTTCCTCCGCAATCCCCATCTTTTGCACTCCCGCTTCCCCCCCCCTTCCCTTCCACATCTCCCAATGCTCTGCCCCCCCCCCCCCCTCCTCCTCTATACCCCCCCCCACCTCACACTCCTCACCCAACCCCTCCCCACTACCCCTCGCGTGTGTACCGGTGCGGGAAATCGTACCAGTGTCTCCTGAATCATCTTCTCTGGCCCGAATTGAATCATCACAGTCGATTGCTCTGCTGAAAGCCCATTGTGCCCGGAATTCCACCAGGACGTGTGGTGAAGGTGGGGAGGAGGTTGTAGGGAGTTAGGAGAGAGGGAGTTGTAGGGTGTGAAGGAGGGGGGGGGAGGTTGTATGGGTTAAGGAGGGCGAGGTGTTAGGAGGTAAGGATAGAATGTTGTAGGGGCAAGCAGGGGAAAGGAAGGTTGTAGGAGGGTAAGGATAGGGAATATTTAAGGTAAGAATGAGTGGGGGAGGGGAGGACAGAAGCTAGAGGATTTTGCAAATGAGGATGAATAGGTAGAAGTGTGAGGGAAGAGAGAGAAAGCAGGGGCATGAGGGCATAGGGAGGTAGGTGTTGGGGAGACAGTTGATGGAGAAAAAACAGGAGAAATATAGAGGGAAAAGAGGAAGAGGGGAGAGAGATGGGGTGCAGGAGGGTCAGGAAACAAGGTTAGGGTGAACGTGGAGTATGGAACAAGAAGTTCGGGTCTAGTGAGGGAGGGAGGCAGAGAGGGAGGGATTTAGAGAGGGATGGAGGGACTTTGGGAGGGAAGGAGATAGACATAACACGAGGGGATAATAATTTGAAATAATAACACAAAATAACATAAAACTTGCAAATTGAAAGAATTTAATCAAGATAATTGAAACCAATTAATTAAACCCACAGACTTTATCAACATCTCAGACTGTAAAACAATTTGACAATGAAAACCAAAACGACTCTTAACATAGAATACTTTAAATAAACAAATCTCTGAAAACCTGTCGAGATTTGTGTCCTCTTGAGACTCGATACTGCCGCAAGGCATCCGTCTTCAACAGCTGAGATTGCTACGACGTCTTGGTTCACACGATGATAGAGTATATTTACGCTTTCCGGTCAGATCTTAAGACGTAGAAAGAGGGGCACGTCCGCTGGAAGTTCGTCAAAGATATAACTGCGTTTCTGCCCGAGCAGGCTTGAGGCTGTGCCGCTATGCATGCGTGGCTGGCCTCTGCGATCCTGTTATTAGGTTACGAATTTTGCTGAAATATACAGAGGTCAAAGGGCACCTAACTTGTATAATATTCTCGGGGTTACTAAGTGTCGGAAGGTTATCCTCCAAATGGCTCTCTGTGTAGGTTGAGGTCCAGCGAGGTTGCCCCTTAGGTGTAATCTAGGGTCGTCAAGCATCTGCAGAACAGTGTTTATCTGCCTGAAGGTAAAGTTGTGTATTTGTTTTAGCCCTTGCAGGTCAGTGTTCACTGCCCAGCCATTCAGTGATTGGATACCATTCCTTTCCTCCGCGGTCCCAATCCTTATCTTCATTCCGTCCATGTGGTACATAGTTGTAATGGTTTAGCGCTTCCTCCTGAACCTTACCAACCTGCTGCAAGGGAAAAGTAAAGTTTCCACCAACTGGCGATGTAAAGCCGCCAGGCATTATGTGCTTCCCCGACACGGGGATGCCCAGATGTGTATGGCACCTGCGAAGTAGCAGACCTTATATCATGAAGAACATTCTTAAAAGACTTTACAGTGTAAGGGAATATATATCTTGAGGTTATCTTGAGATCATCTTGAGGTTATCTTGAGATTATCTTGAGGTTATCTTGAGATTATCTTGAGGTTATCTTGAGATTATCTTGAGGTTATCTTGAGATCATCTTGAGGTTATCTTGAGATTATCTTGAGGTTATCTTGAGATGATTTCGGGGCTTTTTAGTGTCCCCGCGGCCCGGTCCTCGACCAGGCCTCCACCCCCAGGAAGCAGCCCGTCACAGCTGACTAACACCCAGGTACCTATTTTACTGCTAGGTAACAGGGGCATAGGGTGAAAGAAACTCTGCCCATTGTTTCTCGCCGGCGCCTGGGATCGAACCCAGGACCACAGGATCACAAGTCCAGCGTGCTGTCCGCTCGGCCGACCGGCTCCCTCGCTCGGCCGACCGGCTCCCTAAATAAGAGAAAGTTTGTCTATTCAGAGTTGGAGTCCAGAAGTTTGGGGCTAGCCACAACCAACTTTGCAAGGTGACTGGAAAGGGGTAAGTCAGGTCGGGTTCGGCCCTAATGGTTCCTTTCAAAGGTGGCCGAAGGAAAAGACACTGACGTGCGATTATATAACTCCCACACCTGAGTAGATTAAGAAACACAAACATAATACCAAACATAGATAGCAAGGACTGCCATAGGTGGATCGGATTTTACTCCTATGGCTCATCCTTTTCTTTGCCCAGGTAGAGCCAAGTTGGGCAGTACCAGGTTGACCCAGGCACCGCCGAACACCCCATACACAGAGATTACTCCTAAATTATGTTCGGGGACTGAAGTATACCTGCAGGTTGAGCAGCAAGCTTGTATCATGGCCTTAAGCACATAAGAACATAATAAAGGTAACTGCAGATTGGCCCTCATATGGGCCAATAGGTTCATACGAGGCAGCTCCTATTTATAACCACCCAATCCCACTCATATACATGTCCAACCCACGCTTGAAATAATCGAGGGACCCCACCTCCACCACGTTACGCGGTAATTGGTTCCACAAATCAACAACCCTGTTACCGTACCAGTATTTACCAATGTCTTTTCTAGATCTAAACTTATCCAATTTATACCAATTGTTTCGTTTTCTGTCTTGTGTTGATACGTTTAATACCCTATTAATATCCCCTTTGTTATGCCTTAATGATCCTCCAGATATTGATGGCCCCAAAACCTAACACCGAACCAAGGTGCCATAGGATTTACCCTCCGAGGTGAAATGGATTATAGCCAGAATCACCTCTCACTCAATCTTAACAGCAATTAGGCGAGCAAGTTGGGCATAAACTCACAATGTAACACCTCTAACACTCTGCCCGAATGCGAACCTCGTGTCCTATGCCTTACTGGTGTTGAGTGGCACCAGCTTCATCATGCCAATACCAAACATTGCATTCAAAACTACGCCATTGTTGCACCAGATGAAATCTCAAAGAAAACGCAAAATTTGAAAAGAATGAGGAGGAAAATGAGCAACGACTGAATTAATAAGGCAAGTCTCTCGTCAGTCCTGAATCCAGCGATGCGAATTTGATTTGCAAAAGGACTGGTGGCAGGCTTCGTAACAAAAGAATTAATTCATGCCATTACTGCAATCAATGGCTGGTCCGGAAATTGGGGTAATGAACAACCGGACTGGAAGGGTGGGAGAAGGATGTGCAGAACAGAAGGGAAAGAGGAGAATGAGGATAGGCGAAGGAGGCCAGGAAGGGACGAAAGTGAATCGGAAAAAAACAGAAGCAAATACGAAATTAAATAAAGACACTTTGTCCATAGCAGCTGCCATAACACGTAGCTGCTGTCCTAGTATTGATTTGTTGCCGCCAGAGGCGGCTAGTTTATTGTGCACCCCATATTCATTCTGTGAGCGGTAGCGCAAAAAGGATTACAGAAGGCACAAAAGGTCTTTATCAGACCTGAGCGAAGATTATTACATTAGCAAATTCATCTATCCTTCACACCTTTTAATTACAGTCAGCTAGTTACAGAGAATGTATTAGCTATCCTTGCTCTAAGCAGTTACCCTTGCATTAAGCAGCTACCCTCATAATGGCTTAGCTCTTTCTCCTGATAATTACCTTACCTTGAGCAGTTACCATATCATTAAGGCCCCAGCACTAGTTACCCTAGCTCGCAGCAACTGCCCTAGCATCTGCCCCTAGTACCTATGCTTCCCTAACACACAGCAGGAGCCCTAGTATCTAAGCTACCCTAACACACAGCAGGACCTCTAGTATCTAAGCTACCCTAACACACAGCAGGACCTCTAGTATCTAAGCTTCCCTAACACACAGCAGGTGCCCTAGTATCTAAGCTTCCCTAACACACAGCAGGAGCCCTAAATAAGCTACTAAAGTCAGTCCTCGGACAGTGAGGTCAAAGTCTCCATCCCAGAGATTGTCTCACCTCACATGACTTGGTAAAAAACTAGTTCATTCACCCATCGAGTCAAAGAGAGTTTGAGACATTTAAATATTAACAAACAATAGATAGCGCTTTTGATGCATAAATGTAATGCACATTTTCTCGACTCTTGAACACATTTAGTAGAAATTTAGAGTTAAATCTACTGATTATAATTAAAACTGTTTAGGACGTGCTGGGACTTCAACTTCCTCGGACTATTACTAGTCGGGTGGCATAACTCTGGAACTTCCTCCAGTTTTATTTTGTGTTCAGTGGAGTAAGATCCTAGGCTGGTGTTGCATACTCTCGAATTGGTCTGGCAGACAAGGTCCTGAAAGACCTTCCAATATGCAGCTGATGATATTCAGTTAATGTGCGTTCCTGGTGACAGGATTGGTGTAATGTCAACTCTTAAAGTCCTTATCTCTGTGTGATTCCATAAGGGTTGCTCTCTTATATGGTATCATATGACAGGCCCTGCAACAAGCTTCATTTTCTTGCACTTGCTTGAGTCAAACTCCAGTAGCCATTCGCTGGAGTACTATCTAATTTCGTACTGTTCATTCTGTAGTTCCTTGCAGTCTTCTATCATATAGTTTTTCACCATCACAAACATTGAGACCATGAAGTCCATTCCCTCTGGAAATACTTTAACACAGATTAGGAATAGGACTGACCCAAGTATTGACCTCTGTTTCTCCATCTGTGCAGCAGACTTAGTATTGTAATTAATGCTTTCTGACAGTCTAAAAATATATAATCCTCACATCTCGGTCACCACAATGTAGAGGTTTATTGAGGTTATGAGGCAGGATTGTTCATATCTTAAACACTGTTGGTGTCCTTGTTATAAGCGCTCTTGTTAGCAGATATTTCTAGTAGCTTGTGATATTTTCCATGTGTGCTTCCATTTGTACATATTGAGACCCAACCACTTGGGTTGGACGGTAGAGCGACGGTCTCGCTTCATACAGGTCGGTGTTCAATTCCCGACCGTCCAAAGTGGTTGGGCACCATTCCTTCCCCCCGTCCCGTCCCAAATCCTTATCCTGACCCCTTCGAAGTGCTATAAAGTCGTAATGGCTTGGCGCTTTCCTTATTAAAAAAAAAATCCAAATTGGAACAATATTGACGTTTCCTATTCTTTTCTGTTTCAAGTAACCTCATGTCAGAGTAAGTGATTTTGGTATTTCAAAGATTCAAAGACAAAGACAAAGTTCAAAGACAAAGATTTCGATATTTCTCTTTGTATCCTTAGTGAGATCGTGTCTTGTCGCGCCAGTTTATTGGTGTTGGGTTCCATCAATTGCCTCGTTACTTCATATCCAGTTATCTCAAAGTCTTAGAGTGCTGCTTACTGCTTAAAATAAACCCATACAGGACATGTTGTAGAAACATTCTCACAAGAGAATGTTTTTGGAGTAGGACGGTGGGTTTGAACCAGCGTCCAGGGTCTTGCTCTAAAGATTTTCCTATATATATATATATATATATATATATATATATATATATATATATATATATATATATATATATATATATATATATATATATATATATCATGTTATTGGCATTTCATTGTGTTCTCGTATGAACACATTCACGTAATAATGAAGACATTTTCGTAGATAGCAGAAATTCACAAATTTCATATAATGTCTCCTCGTCTAAGCACGGTCTTTCTTAACGCCAAACACCATTAATCCTTACAATACATTTGGATTTGGAAATGGGACCATCCAGAAAGTATACTTTAGTCCCAAACGTGGTGCAGGACTACAAATAAACTTAAATGTACATATACCGAGAAGTAGGGTACGAATTTTTGGTGTGTAAAGCCAAAAGTCGATCATATGGTATAAAAATAAAGTAATTTTTACTTTTAAAAGTAAAAAGCACATTTTTGCAAGGTGTTTACCTGTCTGACCTTGTGGAGCAGGGAGAAGGGGGGGGGGCGCTCAATGGGTCGCCTTGCACAACAAGCCAGTTTGTCCCCGTGACTCGACGCCCGAGGCAGTTTATACAAGCAAATAAGAACACATTTGCATACTTGACACTGATACCAACATCTCTCCGACGGTATGCTGGGGAGAAATGTCTCCTTACCGAGAACATTAGAGGGATATATATATATATATATATATATATATATATATATATATATATATATATATATATATATATATATATATATATATATATATATATATATGCGAACAAGCCTGAATGGTCCCCAGGACAATATGCAACTGATTGCTGGGGTGTGAGTTTTCAGTTATATATATATATATATATATATACCATTACTAGAGAGACGGGGGTGGGAAGGGATTGCCCGGTGTTGCTCGGGTCTCAGAAGTCACATCATCACTACACACTATCTTCACTACTGTTATCATCTTTACTACAGTCATCATCACTATATCCATCTTCATTACAAACGACCACCACTAACCACATCTTTACTAGACACACCCACCAGCAACCCTGCAGTTTGGTAAATCTAACCATAAGCATCTAGCCTATAATTTCAGATAAACTGACAGACATTATATTAAATAAATATATATTAGTGTATAATAGTAACTCCTGGGATGCAAAAATTTTGTTTTATGTTGTGATTTTATTATTTTCATGGAAATGGTCATCAACCTAATTATAAAGCCCCATTTGAATCACATTTTGTTTTGTATCAAGAATATATCTATATTTTCACTCTACAGTCTGTAATAGTGTCAGAAAATAAAATTTTTGCATACAAAAGATGGTGCATGGTTTAAATACTTCAATTACAGTAAACTAGGGATTATGATAACTCTGAATTAATTGCCAACAGAAAGATGGACAGTAGTTCACACGTGCTTGAGTTAACATTGATTCAACTAAATCACCTAAAAATCGCGTTGGTTAATTAGTTTTGGTATTATTAGTGCGTGTGATTAATGACAGAGCACCTTCGTTATTATACACATTTGCGCACAAATTAAATAACAGTTTGTTATTCAAACCATCGGAGTGACCCATAACGTCACTCCGGAGTTCCCATAGGTCACTACGGAGTCGCCAGGAGGTCACTCCGGAGCCCTATAAGATCAAACACAGTCACAGATTTCCAGAACACAACTAAATGCATTTTATGCAATATTTGTTGGTGGTAAATGGCCGAAGAGAGACCATTTACGAATATTTTTAGGCATTGTGACTAGTATGGTATGTTTTTAGGAAGTCAGCTTGTGGCTCTGGCATCACTTACGAGGAGGAGGAACGGTAATTATCGCGCGAAAGCACTAAACCATTACGACTAAACTATCTGGCAACACTTACAAGAGAGAATTATTTACGTGTGAATCCAGCAACACTTAAGAGGAAAAAAACAAGTATCAGCTTGCGACTCTGGCAACACTTAGTGAAAAAGAGGTTCTACTTTTGGCCTGGAAACACTTACGGGAGAGGAGGGACAGCTTCTGGTTCTGGCAACACTTAAAGGAAAGGAAAATGGGAGGCACTCTGGCTCGTCCACAATGTGCTGGAGAGTCCCATTCCTGTATCGATCGTGTGCCATCTGTGTGGGGGAGGAGAGGGGAAGAAATAGCCGAGAGAGTGAGTGCATGAGGGGGAAGACCAGGAGGGCACGTAAGGAAGAATGAGTGAGCTTATGAGCCACTCTGATCATGAGAAGGTAGAGTGAGTGAGCCCATAAGGTAGGGAACATGGGATGAGAGTGAAAACATGGGATGGGATAGTGAGAACATGAGATGAGAGTGAGAACATGGGATGGGAGAGTGAGAACATGAGGAAGGGAACATGGGATGAGAGTGAGAACATGAGGTAGGGAACATGGGATAAGAGTGAGAACATGGGATGGGAGAGTGAGAACATGAGGAAGGGAACATGGGATGAGAGTGAGAACATGAGTGAGGGAACATCAATGGAACAGTGAGAACATGAGGAAGGGAACAAGGGATGAGGGAGAAAGTGAGAACATGAGGTAGACAACAAGGGAGAGGTGAGAAAGTAAAGAAAGTCGGACTGTAAAATATAAAACCAAGGGCAAAAACTGGTGGGTATAAGAGAGATAGATGATGGTGATGAGACGTAGAGGGCCTGGCGTAGTCGTGAAGAGGGAGGAGTGAGTAGTGGTCGTGAGGCGAGGAATGGGGGGTTGTGTGGTGGGGGAAGGAGTGAGAAGGCGTTGTGAGGTGAGAGAAAAAAGAATAAGGTTCATGAGATGATTGAGACAACAGAATATGTGTCATGAGGTGAGAAAAACAAAGGAATAGATGTTATGAGGTGAGGGGAGAGAATAGGGATTATGTGGCGAGTGAGAGAAGGGAATATGAGTTAGAGAGGTAAGGTATTGAAAGGAAATCTTCCCTACATTGATATTATTGTAATTTCAACCACACAAATCCCGAAAGTGAAATGTAAGTGTGAGGTAAACATTAGGGTGTCTGGGGCAGGGAAATATAAATGGGTAAGAAGCTGTCTGTACTAGGGTAGGTAGACGAAGGAGAGAGAGAGAGAGAGAGAGAGGGGGGGGGGGGAGGCAAGAGGAGAACTTCCACTCTGATATAGAGCATCGAGTGATTTGTGCCTCACAGATGAATTGTTGAGTAATAAATCACTGAGGGGGATAGATAATTGGATTAAATTAACTTTCTTTGTTATCGTGCTGATGAAGGCTGAGAAATGAAAAGCTGAACCTGATTTGCAAACATACACCAATTTTCACAATAAAGAATATATTTTGCTGAACAAAAGGCAATATAAACACAAATGCATAAATAAACTAAAGATATACTATCAACAAATTGGAACTTACATTTCTTGCATAAATAGTTTTATTAACGGAAATAATTAAAAAAACAGGAAATAATAACTTTTTTTTTTTAAATTGTAATTTGATGACGAGGAAAATTTATGCAAAAATAATACTGACAAACAGATATTTAGATAAGGACCTACAGACACATGTGGGTCGACGCCACATCTTTCACACAATGTCAAGGCTGGACAACATAAGAAATGTCTGAACATCGGATGAAGGGAATCATTCAGTATCCTTTTTTATTGTTTTTCCACCAACATCAGAACAATTATATTCAGTGCAGCGCCAGCGTGGAGTTCTCATTCCATCAAGCACGAAGCAAAGCTGGAGAAAGCCCAGAGGTATATGTTACCTGACCTGAGAAGTATAAGCTGCGAGGGAGGACTAAAGAAAAGCTCAGGGAGCAGAAGCAGTTACGCAAGCACTTACGAACCTGGGGCCAGATTCACGAAGCAGTTACGCAAGTACTTACGAACGTGTACATTTTTCCTCAATCTTTGACGGCTTTGGTTACAATTATTAATCAGTTTACAAGCATGAAAACTTCCCAATCAACTGTTGTTATTGTTATAAACAGCCTCCTTCGGAGCTCATTAACTGTTTAATAATTGTAAACAAAGCCGTCAAAGATTGAGAAATGATGTACAGGTTCGTAAGTGCTTGCGTAACTGCTTCGTGAATCTGGCCCCAGGGCACTGAAAGAGAGAATGAACCTCGGAAATATCACCACCACTTCAAACAGTGCTCACGCAAGCATACGCACTCACGCAAGAAAGCACACGCACTCACGCAAGCAAGCACACTCACGCAAGAAAGCACACGCACTCACGCAAGCAAGCACACGCACTCACGCAAGCAAGTACATGCACTCCCGCAAGCAAGCACACACACGCACGCAAGCAAGCACACGCACTCACGCAAGCAAGCACATGAGTTCACAAATTAAAACGTTCCAAATTAAAGTTCCAATTACTGTTCCAATCACAAGAACTAGAGATGCATGAGGCGAAGAAAATGTTAATTGTCTAAAAGAAGAGATTGTAGAGGCGACGTCAATTAGCAATAAACAAAAGAAAGTCCTATGCGGAATAATAAGGAATTGGTGAATTGACCTGAAATTCAAAGTGCTGCGCTACGGAGCTAAAGCTTGACCCAAAAAGCATATCTAGGTGAGTATATCTATGCGAGTTCATGTAGGCAAGTATATCTAGGTAAGCACATCTAAGCGAGTACCTCTAGATGGTGAGTACATCTAGATGGTGAGTACATCTAGGTGGGAACATTTACGCGATTTCAACTGGGTGTGCACATTTAAGTGATGTTATCTCGCTGAGTAAATCTAGGTTAGTACATCAAGGTAAATACATCATTTGAATACAGCTAGGTGAGTACGTCTAGGTGAGGTCAACTAGGTGAGTACATGTAGATGAGTACACCTACACACACACACACACACACACACCTACACACCTACACACACACACACCTACACACCTACACACACACACACACACACACACACACACACACACACACACACACACACACACACACACACACACACACACACACACACAAACACACACACACACACACAGCTAGACGTGTACACATAACCACATGTAAAAACAATAACCCCAAAGAACACAACAATCCCCGTCCCACACAAAGGCCAGCAAACAAAAGCCTGAAGAACCAGTGCAAGATGCGAGATACAGTAACAAAGTTGGGCCCATAAATTTCTTTAACTTTGCTTTCAGGAGAGTGAAGGAGGAGATGCTGCGGAATGTATTATATCACTCAGTTGAAGCCGCAGAATAAGAATAACGAAGACGCAGCTGTTGGAAGTCTGGCGAAGTGAAAGGAGCTTCGCCAACATCGAGGAAGCTGTATGCATGCTGGTTAGCATTGGAAAAGCCCTTCAATCCTTCTGTGGCTGAGTGCTCGGTAACACACTACACTACATGTTGTCTAAGAGATCTCCAATCCTGTTCATGGAGGACTTAAGAAACACTATATGCTGGCTACCGTGACATAAACCAATGGCCACGTCTTTGGTAGAAACTGAACTGATAACAAGCTGCCTGGTATGTGTTGTAACAGACTGCTACGACCTGGAAGCCAGGAAAGAGAGAGATGCTGTGCGTCTTCACGTGGAGGTGGAAACGATAACTCTGAAGCCATAACAAGATATTGCGATAGTTTTGCGCCAATGAATATTGACGATCGACGATAACTGTAAGCACGAATCTATGCTAACGCCCCTAAAACATCACGAGGTACAAATTACTGTTTTTCCAGGGATACAGTATGCTTCAAGAATTCTCAAATTTCAGATGGTGTCTCGAAAGAATATTTGCATTTAAAAATAAACAAATACATATGCAAATGAAAAACACTAACAATGAACACCGTGATCACGGATACATGGAATAACAATTGTCCTTTTCTTCAGTTACGTTGTACCATAATCACCAACTCTGCAATTCTGCAAATGTGCAAATAAATACCTACAATTGCTGGACGAGAGAGAGAGAGAGAGAGAGAGAGAGAGAGAGAGAGAGAGAGAGAGAGAGAGAGAGAGAGAGAGAGAGAGAGAGAGAGAGAGAGAGAGAGAGAGTTATCTCTTGAAGGCTACAGTGGAAGAAAATAAAGACCCAGGGAACAATGGGCTCCTCAACTGCAACAACCAATTGCTTAACATCCATTTGTAAACACGGAGAAATAAAGCTGGAACATAAACATGGAAGAAGAGTTCCCATAAAGTCTTGCTGGATACCTCGGGAAATATGAAGCCAAGAACCAGCGTGTTGTTCTTAAGACCCATCAAGCTCTGAACGGTTCTTTACACCACCAATACTGCTTACTGACCAACCAGCAAGAATACTCTGTACTGAGCACAGTCAAGGAATAAAATATAGTGCCTATATACTTGGGCAGCAGACGTTCTTTTAAGCATATTTGGTTAAGTATGACCTCATTACTGGCATTGATGATCTGGCAATCAAGTTACGGAAATTCATGGTAAAGGAACTGTAATGATTATTGAAGGGCATACTTTCTACGTTCCTTTCCACTCTAGAACATCTTCAGGCAAGGAATGAATATACAAGGTGTAAATTTGTCTTAAATACACAGGTGAAAGAGGTGAAGTTGTGTAGGGGATAATGAGATCACACACAGGTAAAGAAATAAGGGAATAAAGGGGATAGATGACAATCAATCACTGGGTAAGGCGGTGGACGAGGAGAACACGGTAGATATATCGTTATCCAGTGCTGTATAGTGAGGTCTGGATTTGAGCGATTTGAACCCTAATCTCAAATCCACACCTCACAATATAGCACTGAATACCAACATCTCTACCAAGTTCTCCCCGCATCAACGCCTTACCCAATGTTTGATTGGCATCCATCCCCATTATTCCCCTATTTCTTAACCCATGTGTTATTACTTCACCTGATCCCCTACACAATTTCACCTCTATCACATGTCTTAAAACTAAATATTTAAGTTTGTATTTACATGTTTATTATAAAATATTTTAAATTACCTTAAGCTACGAATTTTCCCCCACTGTTAGGCGGAGTTCCATTATGCCCCGCTCAGGGTGAGAGAGAGAGAGACATCAGTGAGAGGAATTCCTAAATAGTTATTGGTCAAGTCCTCGCAAAGTCGCATCGATTAGACACATCTGTCGGACATTGAGGGTCGACGGTGGGACATTAACGTGTTATCCCGTGACACTGTTAGAGCCGAGTCAAGTGAACTTTGCTAATCCCAAATATAGACCATAGATATCGATGGCAGACTGATTTGATTGTTGCTGCCACCGGCAGCAACAATCTAAGGGAAACTACCTTATTGTGAACAAATCCACAAGGGCGGTGACGAGGGTTCGAACCCTCTCTACATCCTCTCGGACGTAGGTTCGAACCCTCGTCACGGCCCTTGTGGATTTGTTCATGTGATGCATCACGCTATTGTGATTTCTGTGTGTACCTTATTGTGCATTCTAAAGAGGGCACAAAAGGTCTTTATCAAACATCAATTGAGATTATTGCATTCACAATTATATCCATCCTGCAAATCGTATGATTATAATGTCGAGTAGTTAAAGATTGGGCTTATTTTAGCATTTTATTCTTGCTTCCTTAAAGAGAGGGAAACATACCTTGTTCCTTAGCAGCGTATCAACTGAGTACCTCAATCGGTTGTCAGTGTTCCATTGTAATGATTGTGAGTACCTCAATCGGTTGTCAGTGTTCCATTGTAATGATTGTGAGTACCTCAATCGGTTGTCAGTGTTCCATTGTAATGATTGTGAGTACCTCAATCGGTTGTCAGTGTTCCAGTGTAATGATCGTACTACCTTACCTTGAGGTGCTTCCGGGGCTTAGTGTCCCCGCGGCCCGGTCGTCGACCAGGCCAGGCACAGGAAACTAAGCGGAAACAACTTTAAAATCAATCTTCAAATCGACGCATTGCTTCCTTGCTCCATTACTCCAAACTCAGGCTCCTTTGACACATTTGTCAAATATTAGGGGGACTCCCGGTTTGCCTCCTGCCTTCTCATTCGGGGGGCAGTGGCGGGCGTCGTTCAGATCAAGATCAAGCGGTAAGGTAGAATACTCACCTCATTAATATCGTCTAGAATTTTAGATATTACGTGAGTTGAGATAACAGTTAGCACAAAGAATTTTGACATTTAGATATTCGTTTTATATATATGTATGTATATATATATATATATGTATGTATATATATATATATATATATATATATATATATATATATATATATATATATATATATATATATATATATATATATATATATATATATATATATGTCGTTCGCGGTGAGAAAATAAACACAATGTTTCCACCTCCAGAAGGCGACCTGAGGCCAGTTGTTAGCGCTAGTGATTGCGGTGTTGGCTCATAAATTGATCGATTTGCTCGTTAACGAATGGATGTTAACGTTATGAGACTTATTTGTTTTCTCGCAAACTGCCTTGATATTGATGAACGGCTGACTGTGATAGTGAGGGGATGAGTGTGATAGTGAGGGGATGAGTGTGATAGTGAGGGGATGGTTGATTGTGTAGTTGAGAGAATGCATTTTCTCTCAAACTTGACAATAACAAATATTGTTATTACGTCAAGATAGTCATACTGGCTTAGTGCTGTCTCCTGATAAAGACCTTACCTGTATTAAAACATCTTAGTAATTATTGTTCTTTTATTTTCAGCCATTTATTCAATTATCATTTAAGTGTTCTATAGATAACAAACAGATAATGTAACCAAGTTTTCTCATCCGAATATCAGACATTGACAAGGACACAAACTATAGTTCCGTATCATCGTTTGCAGATGACAATAGGATTTTTATGAGAGTAGACAATACCTCCAAACATGTCTTTCAGTGGGCCACAGAAAATAATATGATTAATGAAGACAAGTTTCGGCTCATTTGCTATGGTAAAAACTATATTATCAAACGGAAACCACGTATAAAACGCAATGAAATCACATCATAAAAATAAAAATAAATATAAAAGACCTGAATATCTGAATCCCTTAGTTTTAAAGAACACAATGAATTAGCTGTCACAAATGACAGGTTGGATAAAAAAGAATCTTTCAAACAAGATATGCCAGATCAATGTTGGTACTTGTTAAGCCACTAGTGTCTCTACGGTGGAATATTATTGCACACTAACAGCCTCATTCAAAGCTGGAGATGATGCGGACCTAAATTATCAGGACAGCCTAAAATTTCGAAATCTGTATTCTCTGGAGCGCAGGAGATACATAGTCTTTCATAATAATGTGACATATAATCACACTTGGAAAATAATTCATACTTGGAAAATAATTCACACTTAAATAACTCCTTACCAGACCAGGAGGTATGGCAGGAAGTGCATAGAAGTTCCGTTAAAAAAAATAGGCACAATACGTACGTTATGAGTGAAATCTCAATATCAATATCTTTTACCACACACACACCCTCTGAAGCCGATTTCAATATGGCCGATACCGACTTTTATACCGATAAGTGGCCGACTTCTCACGGTGTTCGTACTTCGAACTTGATAAACGCTTCCAAAGGATACCTGATCAACTGGGATGTTGATTCCTATGTCAGACTACAAGCAGCATGTTTAACAGCCAGGTTGACCAGATCACCAACCAGCAGACCTGGTCAAAGACCGAGCCACGGGACTATTGATACCCGCATGGTAGTCACTATGAAGATATATTTGAAAATCTAATCTAATGGAATATGTACACCGAGATGTGTGCCCCACTTTTTGGTTTACATAACCTGAGAGCTTACTTCAGCCTTGCAGAGGTATTCTTGCTGGTAAGTCAGTAAGCTTATTATTTCTTAGTGTCGATAAATACGTTTTCTAAGTTTCTATACGTTTTCTTTTTTGTACATTGTAATACAAGGGTTTTTTAAGTCAGTATTTCTTCAAAGTTTTACTGAAAATCAGATTTCTTGCCAGCGGCGTTTCCCAGTCGTTAATACAGAGGAAACGCATAAAACAGCTCCTTAAAATACCATTGACGATGAAATATACGTCATAAACATTTGCATGGACAGAATTAGCCTATAAATTCTCAGCGAGAAGCTTACAAAAGGGTATCTGATCTAATTCTGATTTACCGTCAAAATGTGGTGAGGTAGAGTCGTCTAGGACTCTAAGCTAACTTCGCTTCCAGCGCGCTGAAACAGTTACTTTTTTAGAAAGGGTTATTAAGGTCGCCACAATAACTTATTGACCAACCTGTAAGCTTTCTCGGTGTGTGTGTGTGTGTGTGTGTGTGTGTGTGTGTGTGTGTGTGTGTGTGTGTGTGTGTGTGTGTGTGTGTGTGTGTGTGTGTGTGTGTACACTGAGAGGTTACTTAGGTAAACCCATGATGAGTTAAATTTATTATTCCGTACTTAGTGATATGTTTATTGATTCAATTGTACATACATACATACATACATACATACATACATACATACATACATACATACATACATACATACATACGGAGGGCCTCGCGGCCAAGCAGAAAGCACTGGGGAGCAATAGTTATTATGGCATGGGTTCGATTCCTAGCCTAGGCAGAAACAAATAGGCAGAGTTTCCTTCATCTGATGCATCAGTTCATCTGGCAGTAAAAAGGTACCTGGGAGTTAGACAGCTGCTACGGGCTGCATCCTGGGAATGTGCTTGTGTGTTAGAGAGAAATATATGTAGTAGTTATGATAAGAGGAAAATAGATCGAATGGCAGTACAATAGACAACCGACGGTTAAAAAGGCGGGATCCAAGCGCTAACAGCCCCCATCCAGAATGCATAAATAGTAAATACAAAAAAATACATACATTCTACAGAACTGACAACGAAGCACATTCGAAAACTCTTTCCCACCAGGCGGGGAAAAAAATTATTTACACTAAACTTGAAATAATTAATTATTGCCGTTATGTCCAATTAAGAAACAGATAATTAAAACAAATGGCGATCGACCCAGTTCCATACTAGAGGGGCTGGAAACACCCGTAAACTTAAGACAAATGTATACTGCTGGAGGTACTGTAGGAGGAAGAAAGAGCTCCGACATTATGATGTAAATTCGAAGTTTACCCATGAAATACTTTGTGAACAATTTACTTCTGTGGTCCTGAGCCCAATTTAGCAAGTTCCCTTCTTGTTGCGCTTCCCACTAATTCTCTCTGGCATATTCATTTACCAGGACCAGCGTGGCATACGAGCCAGACATGACTGGGATAAAATAGTAGGAAGGTTGAATTTTATAGCTGAACATTACACGGATTTCTTCCCTCTTTCCCTGTCCTTGTCTATCTCTATCATCTTCTCTCTCTGTGTGTCTCTATGTAATAAAGGCAATGACAAGTAGGAGAGGAAAGAACGCTCACCGTAACTAATAACTCGTGCAGCATAATGATGATGCCAGAGACACAAGGGTCATTAAGAAGAAGGAGGCGAACACGAGGGAAGGTGTGACTGCGCTGGAGTACTAAGGGAGGCAATTAAAAGCAACCACATACAGAAGGTTGATACAGAAGAAATGGCTGAAAAGAACGAGATGGAGAAGATATTGGGGGAAGGGCGTGGGGAAAGGGGGTATATGAGAGAGGGAAGAAAGGAGATGGATGATGGAGAGAAGAGATGGAAGAGAGAAGAAGGAAGAGAGAGATAGAAGGGGTTTAGGGCTGAGGTGTAAACGAGATGCTGGTTGTATTGTTGTTTACGAGCCATTTTCTCAGAGAACATGGCAACCAGGCAGTCGCAGCAAGAGAGAGAGAGAGAGAGAGAGAGAGAGAGAGAGAGAGAGAGAGAGAGAGAGAGAGAGAGAGAGAGAGAGAGAGAGAGAGAGAGAGAGAGAGAGAGAGAGAGAGAGAGAAAGAGAGAGACAGACAGAGACAGAGAGACAGTGAAAGAGAGGGGAAGGGGTAGCCATATACCAACCAACAGAGAGGGTGTGACGTGGCGACATGCCCCTTTGTCGCAACAGACGTACACAATGAACACACTCTCTCTCTTCATTGTCATGACAATATACCCTCACTAACCCGCTCCCGCCTCTAGTCTAAAGGGCAAATCGCATCTTTGTGGATTTGCAGACTTATTAGATCCAGTCGAATCGCCATATAATCCGATTTCTAAATATTAGTTGCCATGTACACATTTGATTACAAACGATGTCTACAGCTGTATGTGCTTAGTGCGTGTATATTTTGATCATATTGTTATTGGTTGGATCACTGTTTGGTCTCCGACGGTACGAGTGGTTGGTCTGCGTGACAGTGAATACCAACATTATCCTCATTTTAATAAGGCTTTATCAAAATCCTCAGATTAGGTAAAATTGTAATTAATTTTGTCAATAAAGATGTTAATAAAAAAATAAATTCTCTCTCTTTTTCCACATGCCAAGTCTTAGTTCGTTCTCGTATCCCAGCTCTTAATCTGTCCTCGTATCCCAGTTCTTAATCTGTCCTCGTATCCCAGTTCTTAATCTGTCTTCGTATTTCAGCTCTTAATCTGTCCTCGTATCCCAACTCTTAATCTGTCCTCGTATCCCAGTTCTTAGTCCGTCCTCATATCCCAGCTGTTAGTCTGACCTTAAATCCCAGCTCTTAATCTCTCCTAATAATGCCTCTAAGAGTTGAATAGCATACTGGCCTAGCGCTTTCTCACTGATAATTTCCTGCTACAAGGATGATGATGTTTTAGACTCAGCTACTCGGAACAAAAAGTCCTAAGTAGCACGGGCTATGGTGAGCCCGTAGTGGACTTACCTGGCACAGGAACGGGGCTGTAACTGGTGCTGCAAGAAACGCCGACACATTTACCATGATAAACAGTGGAAGAGCTTAATGGCGTGCTCCGACTGATTGGAAGTTGGAGGTGAAACAAAGGAGGTTGGAGGTAGAGTTAGAATTAAAATTAATTAAACTAGAATTAAGTTAGAGTTAAAAGGAAGCTAAGACGTGAAACATATAAATGGAAGAGGCGAAATACGTTGGAATAACTAGCAAGGATAAGATAATACAGATGGAAGTGATAGTAATAACGAAAATACCGAATGCTAAGAATATGATGCGAGTCTGCTATTATCCACTAGGCATGGAATGTTTCTAACTTGTGACAGACGATGTAGGGGATCTGGTCACAGGTGATCCCCGCATAAACTCACTCTTCCTCTAGAATATAAATGATTTCGTCGCTATTTCAAGCTGATAATTTAACAGTGGACAACATGTTATGAACAGTGATAGTCAAAGCATTCATATACGAAAGGAAACTGGATATAGAAGAATTATTTGACATCAAATATACTTTTATTTATCAACAACTATTTTGATCAACAAGATGAAAATAGCGATGGAAGTTTACAGTCCATCCATTGCCTCAGTCGGTCATTCTACTTATTAAACTCATATATATTGTGTTGTTTGTCTATTTTGTATTAACTTTGCCTCTGAGGATGTTAAGTTGCTCCTTGATAAAATGTGTCAAGCCCAATAAAAGTACAAAATTGACTTTGGAGATTAAATTTGTTTTACTACAATCATCGATCTGACCCTTACGGTGATATTTAATACACCATATCTACAAGCAAGACTTCTTCTATTTATACATATATTTATACATATATATGCAATTGACGATCACAAAACACTGATAATTTTTATGCAGAAAATCCACAAAGAAATGTGAAAGGAATAGAATATATATATATATATATATATATATATATATGTCGTACCTAGTAGCCAGAACTCACTTTTTGGCCTACTATTCAAGGCCCGATTTGCCTAATAAGCCAAGTTTTCCTGAATTAATATATTTTTTCTAATTTTTTTCTTATGAAATGATAAAGCTACCCATTTCATTATGTATGAGGTCAATTTTTTTTTATTGGAGTTAAAATTAACGTAGATATATGACCGAACCTAACCAACCCTACCTAACCTAACCTAACCTATCTTTATAGGTTAGGTTTGGTTAGGTAGCCGAAAAAGTTAGGTTAGGTTAGGTTAGGTAGGTTAGGTAGTCGAAAAACAATTAATTCATGAAAACTTGGCTTATTAGGCAAATCGGGCCTTGCATAGTATGCTGAGAAGTGCGTTCTGGCTACTAGGTACGACATATATATATATATATATATATATATATATATATGTCGTACCTAGTAGCCAGAACGCACTTCTCGGCCTACTATGCAAGGCCCAATTTGCCTAATAAGCCAAGTTTTACTGAATTAATATATTTTCTCCAATTTTTTTCTTATGAAATGATAAAGCTACCCATTTCATTATGTATGAGGTCAATTTTTTTTTATTGGAGTTAAAATTAACGTATATATATGACCGAACCTAACCAACCCTACCTAACCTAACCTATCCTTATAGGTTAGGTTAGGTTAGGTAGCCGAAAAAGTTAGGTTAGGTTAGGTTAGGTAGGTTAGGTAGTCGAAAAACAATTAATTCATGAAAACTTGGCTTAATAGGCAAATTGGGCCTTGCATAGTAGGCGTAGAAGTGAGTTCTGGCTACTAGGTACGACATATATATATATATATATATATATATATATATATATATATATATATATATATATATATATATATATATATATATATCATAACAAGCTCATACATCATTGAGAGTAAGTGGTTAAGCAGTTTCACTGGCAGATGAAAATGTTCACAGCTTAACAGCAACCAGGGATTAACAATGACGTATGCAAATCCCCGAAGTAAATAGCCATACTAAATCACATTTGCACAGTGCATAACCATTTCGACTATGGCCCCTCACAAAGCCTATTCTTCCACCCGACTCATTAAAGGATAATCACCTCAATTAATACAAACGATTCATTCAAGTCAGGGCGCGTGGGGTGGCCTATGTAACTCGCGCCGCTCACAGGAGCCATTGTTCCCGTGTGTGTGAGTGAGGACCCTCCCTCTGCCATAACTCAGATCTGCTCTAGACATTTCTATAGAGTCCCTTTTGTCTCCACAGCTTGACCCGGCCCTTCTGCTGCCCCTGCCAGAGGAGCATGATAATTGATGCAGCCTTCTGCAACGCTGAGCGCTGTCTGACTTTGATCTGTCAATGGCCGAGAGTTGCAAAGTCGATGATTTGTGGGAGGCGGGATGGGCGCTGGTGACGCCCATGTCCATAAAACTCTTATAGCAGAAGCCATTCACAGCCTCACAGGGGAGGGAAAACATCCGTTAGTGGCTCACAGGGGAGGGAGAACATCCGTTAGTGGCTCACAGGGGAGGGAGAACATCCGTTAGTGGCTCACAGGGGAGGGAAAACATCCGTTAGTGGCTCACAGGGGAGGGAGAACATCCGTTAGTGGCTCACAGGGGAGGGAGAACATCCGTTAGTGGCTAACAGGGGAGGGAGAACATCCGTCAGTGGCTCACAGGGGAGGGAGAACATCCGTTAGTGGCTCACAGGGGAGGGAGAACAACCGTTAGTGGCTCACAGGGGAGGGAGAACATCCGTTAGTGGCTATCAGGGGAGGGAGAACATCCGTTAGTGGCTCACAGGGGAGGGAGAACATCCGTCAGTGGCTCACAGGGGAGGGAGAACATCCGTCAGTGGCTCACAGGGGAGGGAGAACATCCGTTAGTGGCTCACAGGGGAGGGAGAACATCCGTCAGTGGCTCACAGGGGAGGGAGAACATCCGTTAGTGGCTCACAGGGGAGGGAGAACATCCGTTAGTGGCTCACAGGGGAGGGAGAACATCCGTTAGTGGCTCACAGGGGAGGGAGAACATCCGTTAGTGGCTCACAGGGGAGGGAGAACATCCGTCAGTGGCTCACAGGGGAGGGAGAACATCCGTTAGTGGCTCACAGGGGAGGGAGAACATCCGTTAGTGGCTCACAGGGGAGGGAGAACATCCGTCAGTGGCTCACAGGGGAGGGAAAACATCCGTTAGTTGCTCACAAGGGTGGGAAAATCGTGATGTTTTATGAAAAGATATTAATAAAAATCAATAATTAACATTTTTAGGGTCAAATGTTAACCTTTTTTTAAACATTACGAATAATTAACAAATGTTTGGCCCTTTCGTAAACATTACAGAAGGTAACTTCATGATTTATGAAATATTTGTCGAGGAGACTGGCATCCAAGTTTACAAGTTGTTGTTGTTGTTGTTTTTTGAATGGCAAACTTGATGAAAACTTCTGACTTCAAGATAACAGAATTCAGTAATAATTTTCTTTAATATTTATTTTTGTAAACAAATATGGGTTGAAAGTTTTCTGCGCACATAACTGGTGAATTTGTGTTGTGTTTACAGTATTTGCGTAAATATATGTTTTTAAAATGTTGCCATTGCAAGTTATTAACTCCTTATGAACTCTGAGCAAAAGTTTGGCATTTTGGACCAACATTGACTGGTATGAAAAATAATTTAAGTTTTTCATTCATGTCGGAGACCATTAAGACAGAATAATGTTTAAGTAAAGCTTAGCAAACAATACAACTACTTAAAAAACGTCACATTGTGAGATAATTCTCTGGACTTTCGGAGAAATTTGGATCCAAGAAGGCTTGCGAGCGAGAATAATTCAGTATGCCATAAATCAGGCCAGAAGTGAACACAGAAGTCTCCGACACAAAACATTCCACGAGCAGGAATCTGAATTTCCAACCAGGACACACACACACACACTTCTCGTTCTTTCGTTCACTTTGTAAATGATGCAGAAGCGAGTGGAAGGTAGAGTCGGATGGGCTGGCTCATTGATATTTGAAAGAAAATCATCAAATTCACCAATTATGTCATTTTTCATTTGGAAACTTTCTTCTTACTTTAATTATTTATATATTACTGTTTTATTTATAAACTATTGTTTCAGTATAAGTACAGAAAAACATGCATGCACAGTGATTAGATTGAAGCAGTATTAAATAATAATGTTAAACTACATCATTATTGCCCTTCACTTTACCTCAAAGGTATAGAGTACCTTTGTACTTTAACTCAAAAGTACAAGGTACTTTTGTACCTTGTTTTAGGTACAAAAGTACCTAAAACCTTTTCTCCACCTTACAATTTGCTCATTTACCAACAATCTTTATCTATTGTCCATCTCTCTTTACCTTCGAATTTTTCTACTTCGCACCCTTGCTCTTTCTCACACACTCTCCTTCAAAACTCCGTTGGTACTTTTAATAGTTCACGAAAGTTCGGCTCGTTAGGCAACTTTGGCTATTAGGTACGACATACATACATAATAATATATATATATATATATATATATATATATATATATATATATATATATATATATATATATATATGTGTGTGTGTGTGTGTGTGTGTGTGTGTGTATGTGTGTGTAAATCACGAAAAATAAACACGTATTTAAAAATGTGACAGTGTCAGACCACGGAGGAAAATTGAAACAGAAATTTCCTTAAGTACATTCGTATATTAATACATCTTCAGAAGGAGTGAAGATGTATATATGAAGGAGTATATTAATACATCTTCACTCCTTCTGAAGATGTATTAATATACGAAAATATTTAAGGAAATTCCTGTTTCAATTTTCCTCCGTG
Source organism: Procambarus clarkii (assembly GCF_040958095.1). Classification (NCBI taxonomy): domain Eukaryota; kingdom Metazoa; phylum Arthropoda; class Malacostraca; order Decapoda; family Cambaridae; genus Procambarus; species Procambarus clarkii. Next base: position 21,694,957 of record NC_091235.1, on the reverse strand, counting down.
GTCTGACACTTTCACATTTTTAATCACGTGTTTATTTTTCGTAATTTACACACACACACACACACACATATATATATATATATATATATATATATATATATATATATATATATATATATATATATATATATATATATATATATATATATATATATATATATATATATATTACAACAGTTCTGGATGAGGTGAAAACAAACTTTCAACACAAGACAGAGCACGAAACAATGGGTATAATATTTTGTATGTTAAAGGGAAGTCTTTATACCTATAACTAGTCATATATATATATATATATATATATATATATATATATATATATATATATATATATATATATATATATAGACTAATAAAATAGTAATTATGGGAACTCATGCATTAATACCATGCACGAGTTACCAGGACACATTTGGGTTTCAGACAAATGGGGCAATTATTGGAAAACTCATGTTAAACACAGTGTTAATTTTGTTAAATACAAATATACTTTCCCGTTAACAATATATTATCGAATGTCCAATATTAACTGATTTACGACGAACTACATAGAGATACGCTGATCTCAGTAAATACTATCTGTATGCTGGCACACTTGATGATATTACTAACCTGTATCCAAGATTTACTCTGAAATACAACAATTGTTTAATATGTTTAACTTCAATCACCTTCCGTTGTTGTATAATAGATCTCTAGCCCTGTCAATTGTGAACAGACCAAAATATATTGTGATTGTTAGTACTGTCCCTGAATGACCAAGTCAGTGGTAGGAAATATATTAATCGATCATTCAGCGCTTCCTTACCTAACAACCTCTCCCTGCTTCACAAATTCTCTCCACCTCACAATCTCTCCAATCCGCAAACTTTCTAGCTCACAACATATCTCCCTCACACTCTCTCCCTCCTCACAATCTCTCCACCTCACAATCTTTCTTACTCACAACATATCTTCCCCTCACTTCAGAAGGAGTGAGGGGAAGATATGCCTCCGTGCCTTACGACCACTCCTGGCCTCTTAACCTTTGCTAACTCACAAACTTTCTTTCGTCAATCTATAACAAAACTTTCTTTTAATTTACATTCTCATTATTCCCCACTACCTCAAAAGTCCTCGCGGCTTCAGAACCACTCTGTGCTTTACAGATTCACTGTATCTCACGACGCCTCTATACCCCACAACTTCTTCCTGTGTCTTCAGAAAACTGAATAAGCAGTTTCAACCGTGTATGAGTTAGTATATAAGGAGCTAGGAATGCTGAGGGAATTATCAGGGGATAGCGTCAAGCCATTACGACTATATAACACTTGGAAGGGGTCAGGATAAGGATTTGGGATGGGACGGGGGTGGAAAGGAATGGTGTCCAACCACTTGGACGGTCGGGGATTTAATGCCGACCTGCATGAAACGAAATCGTCGCTCTACCGTCCAGCCCAAGTGGCTGGACAGAACGCTAATCAATTGAAGGTTGACAGAAGAAACCCAATTGCTAAGACTCAATCCCTGCAGTCACAACTAGGCGAGGGCACACAAAACTCTCACTTCTGTTCCTTGTCTGAAGAGAGACTGGGAAAGTCAATTTAATATAAGAGCAATTATAACTTTGATCACTGTAGTGTGTAATGTGATTTGAACTAGCAGATCATATTGTTTCTTCGTCTCGCTCAGTCTGTCTGTCTCTTTATACGAACAATATCAGGATGCTCATTAATAGACGGAAGTCAGGAAGGGCATCACTATATCTTGGATTGTAGTAAAATTGAGCCATTTAGAGATAAATCTAAGCTCACTCTGTATGATATGGCAACCTATCTTATTACCATGAATAAAGTACCTGAAATCCTTGCACTGTATCCACATTTTGCTTCCAGTAGATAAACGACATATGAGATTCAGAAACAAGTAGTGTATTGTGAGGACTAATAATAAACAGAAGCTCCCCTATGACTCTGTAATATCCCCATTGGCCAAACTATTATGTATTAACGACAAGACCTACCATTAATGTATGATGACTTACTGTAAATATGTAGCTCTTGTAATAACACTTTCTCTGTAACTAGCTGACATTGTAACTATAAGGTGTGAAGGATAGAAGAAATTGTTTATGTAATAATCTAAGATGAGGTTTGATAAAGACCTTTTGTGCCCTCTGTAATGCTTTTGCGCTACCGCTCACAGGATGAGTATGGGGTGCACAATAAACTAGCCGCCTTCGGCGGCAACAATCAATCAAAACCTCCAAGTCTCACATAATATTGACCCCTTCCTGGTGCACACTATAGACAACTTCTGAGTACTTCCTGATTTCCTGTGAGCTCTGTGATGGCGTGGATTCATCAAGAATGTATACATCTCCCTACGAAACCTCTACATCATTTAATAAACATGGCGGCTTTGTTTACAATTATTATACAGCTTACGAGCTTATAAACTTCACAACCCAGGGTTATTATTGCTGTAAACAAGTTCGTAGTGCTTCAGAGCTCATAAACTGTTTAATAAATGTAAATAAAGTAATGATTGAAAACAGATGTACAGGTTTCGTATCCTGACGAAATGTATAAGCCGAGTATTTTTACCGTCGCCCTGTCTGAGACGAGGCGATGAGCCCCACTCCTCCATCATGACCGTGTCTTCAGACACACCGGTGTGTGTGGTGAGTGTGTGTGTGTGTGTGTACTCACCTAGTTGTACTCACCTAGTTGTGTCTGCAGGATCGAGCATTGACTCTTGGATCCCGCCTTTCGAGCATCGGTTGTTTACAGCAATGACTCCTGTCCCATTTCCTTATCATACCTGGTTTTAAAATTATGAATAGTATTTGCTTCCACAACCTGTTCCTGAAGTGCATTCCATTTCCCCACTACTCTCACGCTAAAAGAAAACTTCCTAACATCTCTGTGACTCATCTGAGTTTCAAGCTTCCATCCATGTCCTCTCGTTCTGTTACTATTCCGTGTGAACATTTCGTCTATGTCCACTCTGTCAATTCCTCTGAGTATCTTATACGTTCCTATCATGTCCCCCCTCTCCCTTCTTTTTTCTAGTGTCGTAAGGCACAGTTCCCTCAGGCGCTCTTCATACCCCATCCCTCGTAGCTCTGGGACGAGTCTCGTTGCAAACCTCTGAACCTTTTCCAGTTTCATTATATGCTTCTTCAGATGGGGACTCCATGATGAGGCGGCATACTCTAAGACTGGCCTTACGTAGGCAGTGTAAAGCGCCCTAAATGCCTCCTTACTTAGGTTTCTGAATGATGTGCTAACTTTTGCCAGTGTAGAGTACGCTGCTGTCGTTATCCTATTAATATGTGCCTCAGGAGATAGATTAGGTGTTACGTCCACCCCCAGGTCTCTTTCACGCGTCGTTACAGGTAGGCTGTTCCCCTTCATTGTGTACTGTCCCTTTGGTCTCCTATCTCCTAGTCCCATTTCCATAACTTTACATTTGCTCGTGTTGAATTCTAGTAGCCATTTCTCTGACCATCTCTGCAATCTGTTCAGGTCCTCTTGGAGGATCCTGCAATCCTCATCTGTCACAACTCTTCTCATCAACTTTGCATCATCCGCAAACATCGACATGTAGGACTCTACGCCTGTAAACATGTCGTTAACATATACTAGAAATAGAATTGGTCCCAGCACCGATCCTTGTGGTACTCCACTTGTTACTGTTCGCCAGTCTGACTTCTCGCCCCTTACCGTAACTCTTTGGCTCCTTCCTGTTAGGTAGTTCCTTATCCATTCTAGGACCTTTCCCCCCACCCCCGCCTGCCTCTCGAGCTTGAACAGCAGTCTCATGTGCGGTACTGTATCAAAGGCTTTTTGGCAGTTTTTTTTTTTTTTTTTTTTTTTTTTTTTTTTTTTTTTTTTTTTTTTTTTTGTGTGTGTGTGTGTGTGTGTGTGTGTGTGTGTGTGTGTGTGTGTGTGTGTGTGTGTGTGTGTGTGTGTGTGTGTGTGTGTGGTGTGTGTGCACGCGCTTCATCGTGCATCATGTTTTGTCACACACACACACACACACACACACACACACACACACACACACACACACACACACACACACACACACACACACACACACACTTGCGACAACAAGAACTGTTCCTACCGCCCATTTAACACTTGCAGCAATAATAAGAGGTAAAAAGAAATGCTAAATATTACCTTTCTCAAAACCAAGCAAGTATTTCTCGTCTCAGGAAATATCAAGGAAGTATTACTCGTCTCTTGAAGCGGTCGTGATGGATGACTGATGAGATTATCTTCAGGTCGGGCGTGGCTCATCCGCTAATGGCTTTGTAATCCTCTATAATACTCGAGGATTTGTCTCTATTGGGCTTCTCATCAATCATATTTTTCTACGAAGTGAATATTGTTATACGGCGTGACTCTTTTGTAGAGTTTTAAGACGACGTCTTGACAGAGAGAGAGAGAGAGAGAGAGAGAGAGAGAGAGAGAGAGAGAGAGAGAGAGAGAGAGAGAGAGAGAGAGAGAGAGAGAGAGAAAGTTGAAGAGATATATTTGCCTAAAAAAAAAAAATTAATTGAATTTAAATAAATAGTTAAAGGCTGGTTTTTATTATATAAACCAACATTCCCTTTTTGTAAAACAAAATTAGATAATTACATCAATGAGTGAAGAATTTAATTAATGCGTCCATTAAAGGCCAGATTTATAATCTTTTATATAAAGTTTTGGTGAGATTCTAAGTTTCGCAGTAACGTTGGGATAGTAATAACTGATATTAATGATCTGAAAACTTCTTTTTTTCCGAGTTAATTCTTTTCCTATCTCAGCCGTGGCTATTACTTGCAAAGCTAACCTGAATATATCCATGTTTTGCAATAAGTAATTAGACTCATTTTTGCAACAGTTTAGTGGCCCGAACCGTTGCCACATAATGGCTAAGTGTTCAGTATAGCCATTATATGGTATATACAGTAGCCCCTGTATGTAGGTTTAGTAACTCTAATATATGACATGTGGTTTCAGTAATCTCGATATACGGTGTATAGGTTCATTTGTCCCGGTATGTGTAATCAGTAGCCCAAGCATATTAAATGTGAACTGGGTAGCCCCCAGTATGTTGGCAGTGGAAAACAACTCTTCAGCTCCTCCTTGGAAAAAACCCGAGTAATTTTAAAAAAATTAAAAAAGATATTTTTTTGTAATAACCTTTGGCTGTTACAATATTTGTAGCAGTCAATGCTCTCTATTACAGTCACTCAAGGACATTGTTCCTATGTAACTCGCTATCAATTTTTTTTCGTCTCTCTCTCTTTCATCCTTCCTCTCTCTCTCTCTCTCTCTCTTTAAACTAGCACTTCGAGTTCCTCAGAAATAGAATAAGAATTCCAGCATATATTTAAAATGTTAAAACGTGATACTTTCTCTCACGCAGTTTCGTCTCTCCACCGGAGCACAGACGGTTCTCTGGGTGTCTCGCACCACCACAAAATCTGGGCAGACACCGACAGACACCCGGTCGGCCCCAGACCACCATGACGCAGGGAAGGTCAATTAATCAGGTTGTCAGTGCGGGGGACGGCGGGACACACACACACTCTGTTGGAATCACTGTTAACAAGGCATGGGGAAGAGGCCACGTGAACGCTTGAGTGGTAGAGATAAGGGGAGGAGGGGGTGGGGGGGAGAGAGAGAGAGAGAGAGAGAGAGAGAGAGAGAGAGAGAGAGAGAGAGAGAGAGAGAGAGAGAGAGAGAGAGAGAGAGAGAGAGAGAGAGAGAGAGAGAATTGGTGGAGGATATCGACGAGACAAAGAAAGAATAATGGAATACCGAGGAAGAGACGATTGAGATCAGAGGAAAGTCATGGTAATTGCTTTCAAGGTACTCCACACAACCCCAACTTCGCAAACAGCTAGAGATAGACGTGTTATAACGCTAGTCAGTCATCAACAACCCGACTTTACCTTACTGATGGGCATCAAACCATCAAGGACCATCTAGTTGTTCACCTGACCAAACTCTGGCTTAAAGCCGACTCTGGCTTAAACTCCAACTTCGCTCTGATTTACGGGCTCACTATAGCCCGTGCTACGAGGATATTTCGTTCTGAAAAATCGTTCTGTACTCAGTATCAATATATCAAACTGAACACTATATGTACATAGCAAATGCCGAGGAGAGCCTTTAAATTGGGACAAGAAATAATGGATCTTAACATGTAAAATAATGGCTAACTTTAAAAATAATAGGTTTGAGTAATAACAGGAGCTTATACAATAATAGGAGCTTGTATAATAACAGGAGCTTGTTATATAATAGGAGCTTGTATAATAACAAAAGGCTGTAAAACAGAAGCTTATCCACGTGGACTGGACGGGAGAGCGACGGCCTCGCTTTTTGCAGGTCGGCGTTCAATCCCCGACTGTCCAAACGGTTGGGCAGCATTCCTTACCCCTCCCATCCCCGGTTCCGCCCCAAATCCTTATTCCAATCCCTTCCAAGTGCTATATAGTCGAAGAGCCCTAGCGGTTTCTCCTGATTATCTTTCCTTACAAAATAACAGTTTTATGTTAACAGAAAGTTAACAGTTAACACAATGAAAGAATATATCACCAAGCTTGTAAATTAGAGCTCCTAGGTTGCAAGGAGTTCTTTCCTAGGAGCTTTCTAGCGCCTAGGAATGAATGAGCTCCCAGCTCATTCAAGAAAAGAAACTCTTATAAGCTCTTAGTTCATTGGAAATAAGAGGGAAAGCGACACAAAGTGGCAAAGGAGGAGAGGAAGTGAGAGGTGAGAGAGAAGAGGAATTGAGGGGAGAGAAAAGAGGGCAGAGGGGAAAACACACACCCTCCTGACACCTTGTTGGGACACTGACTAATGGATGGGATATAGAATCTGAGCGATGTGCGTTGTCACAGTCAAAATTTACATGCGCCATTCGTTAGCGCGTAGGGAGACAGGGGGGTGATCCACTCCTGAATTTTTTCTCACTTTTTGGTAGTTTACCTGTGAGAATATACCAATATTGGCCAGTTTTTTTCACTTTAGGATAGTCTACATGATTTAATATACCAATAATGAGATGTTTTCTCTTTGGCTAATATATCTGAGAGAATATGTCTATTGTGGGCCAATTTTCTCTCTTTCGAAAAGTTTGCCTGAGTTATAATGCCTAAAAGTGAGTAATTATCTTACTATTGGGCAGATTCTCTGAGGGAATATTCCTATAGACACTATTTTCTGCCTTTTGGGTAGTTTGCATGAGATAAGATGGTCATTCGAGCGATTATTTTATCGCCTGACTTTCATATCTTACTTTTTTATTATTTCAGTATAATATTCTGAACAAAATTACGATTATAGACGTTGTATAGAATGTGAGAATTAGTGTCGGCGACGCTAATGGTATTTTATGTAGGAGAACTTCTCTCTGATAAACATGGAAGTGAAAAAGTGTGTATTACCTATTTGTGTCTGCAGGATTGAGGTGTTTAATTACTTTAGTGTAATTACCTAAGTGTAGTTGCTGGATAAGAGCTATGCTCGTAGTGTCACGTCTTTTAAGTACTCTTTGTCATGTAACGCTTTAAAACTGTGTGTGTGTGTGTGGGTGTTTGTGTGTGTGTGTGTGTGTGTGTGTGTGTGTGTGTGTGTGTGTGTGTGTGTGTGTGTGTGTGTGTGTGTGTGTGTGTTTGTGTGTGTGTGTGTGTACTTACCTAGTTGTGCTTGTGGGGGTTGAGCTCTGGCTCTTTGGTCCCGCCTCTCAACTGTTAATCAACAAATGTACAGGTTCCTGAGCCTACTGGGCTCTATCATATCTATACTTGAAGCTGTGTATGGAGTCAGCCTCCACCACATCACTTACTAATGCATTCCATTTGTCGACTACTCTGACACTGAAAAAATTCTTTCTAACGTCTCTATGGCTCATTTGGGCACTTAATTTCCACCTGTGTCCCCTAGTGCGTGTGCCTCTTGTGATAAATAGCCTTTCTTTATCTACCCTATCAATTCCTCTGAGAATCTTGAATGTGGTGATCATGTCCCTTCTAACTCTTCTGTCTCCCAGTGACGTAAGGTTTAATTCCCGTAGTCTCTCCTCGTAGCTCATACCCCTCAGTTCGGGTACTAGTCTGGTGGCAAACCTTTGTGTGTGTGTGTGTGTGTGTGTGTGTGTGTGTGTGTGTGTGTGTGTGTGTGTGTGTGTGTGTGTGTGTGTGTGTGTGTGTGTGTGTGTGTGCGCGCGTGCGTGCGTGCGTGTTCCCTCCTAATCCCTCCCTCCCTGTCTCTCTCTCTTCCTCCTCTCTCTGATAGTTTTTCTACCTAACAACCAATCCGTCTCTCATATCTTGGTAAATGATTATGGGGATGGAATAAATGCATCACGTAATATCTTATCATTCAGCAACACGCTTTGCAACACCAGATAACATTTCCATAACGCAATACGTTGTTTTACTCTCTTTCGTTCCACCTTCATCTATCTCCTCGAACGAGATGAAATGTAACGAACCAGATAATTTCGCTAACTACTGCTAAATGAGAGATGAGGTAACTTTAAATATCAACAGATATTCTCGTGAAGAGATTGCATCTAATCTTGGCGTTAATTATTGCGTAACTGGAATTGAATTTGATGGTATCGACAGACTAGCCTGGGACGTGAGTGGTTTGGACTCCCTCCGGTATCATTTGCCTTAAGCGATGTTATAACCCAACAGATGGCGCTCTGAAGGCAAGGAATGCTGGTCCGAAATTTGGACTGCAATACGTTTCAAATAAATATAATTTTGATGCTAGAATACATAGCAATGACAACAACAACGACATTGTTTACAGGTGGTAGGCTGTTTTACACTGAATCCTGGGGCCAGATTCAGGAAGCAGTTACGCAAGTACTTACGAACCTGTTCATCTTTCCTCAATCTTTGACGGCTTTGTTACATTTATTAAACAGTTTACAAGCATGAAAACTTCCCAGTTAACTGTTGTTATTGTTATAAACAGCCTCCTGGTGCTTCGGAGCTCATTAACTGTTTAATAATTGTAAACAAAGTCGCCAAAGATTGAGAAAAGAAGTGCAGGTTAGTAAGTGCTTGCGTAACTGCTTCGTGAATCTGGCCCCAGGGCGGCTGCGGTAACCAGTTGCTACTAGTACTTTTATCAACTTCACAAGGCGACAATAATAGCATATTTCTCAGTTATAAAAAGCTTCTTTTTCTCTTTTCTTATAAATAATTAGGGGATCAACTGTTGAGTCAGACAGCCGTTGACACAAGGTTGATGTTGTGTCCGACTTAGCTGTGTGGATATGACAAGGTTGCCAAGGACAGAAGAGTAAGTTATTAATTTATTATGACTTTTTTGTACGTAAACTGATTGTGTACTGAAATTGTATGTAAACTAACTCGATGATAAATGTACAGCCATTTATGAACAATTGGTTTTAAATTAACTTTGAATTATGATACTAGACAGCGAACGTTACTCGTGTGCCATACTATGAGGTCTCGAGCATTCTAATCAGTTTATTCACCCCTCGTGTTCTTGATGATTCCCGACTACTGATCACATGGCCCTGTATGACTAACCATCCTATGTGATGGGGATTTTTAACATCACGTAGCAGGTTCTTGGCACACACTGTACTCCCCTCCATATAGTCTAGGGCAGCTAGTTCTTGACACACACTGTACTCCCCTTCACATAGTCTAGGGTAGCTACACAAATGCAGATGTACCTAAATGTGTCTGTTCGAGGCTGAAGGCCAGACGAGGAAGGGGGATAAATGGAGGAAAAGTGGGGAGAGGAGAGGAGGGGAGGGAAGAAGGGCAGGAAAAGGAGAGAAAATGAGGGAGTGGGGAGAGACAGACTATCCCAGCACTGCCGGATACCCGTCCCAGTCTGTCATGAAAGTTATAGTCTCCATTCACCATATGAGGGACCACACCTCTTACAGAAACCACATTCATCATAGCGACCACACGAGTCGTAGAGAACACGGCCGTTGTAAGGGGCCACACCACAACCCTTCTCGTCACAACTTAAATATATACAAATATAATATTTCAACATATATATGGAAGGGGTCAAATGTTATTATTTTGATATCATACGGCTGGTGATCATACATGACCTGTACTGAAGTGATAATGCTCTCACAGTTGATAGAAGTAAATGTGTTCCAGAGTGCGGTCTTCCCATTAAATTCTTTGTCTTAGAGTAAAAACACACTTATGGCCCCTAATTATAGTTTTCCTTTTGTATAACTACTTTCAGTACCGTCCAGTATCACCATTTAGTTCGATACCACCATGCATCCAGCACCACACACCTTCACACACACACACACACACAGTTGAGAGGTGGGACCAAAGAGGCAGAGCTCAACCCCCGCAAGCACAACTATAGAAAACCGCTAACCTTTTTATGAAGAATTCTCTAGACACCAAACAAAACCCCTTCAAAGAAACCAACGTCGACTATGCCTTCACATGCCCACTTGGGGAATGTCATTCCCATAGATCTCAGTATATAGGCAAGACAACAACGTCTCTCGCTAGGCGATTAATATATATATATATAAATAACTTTAATTTGCAATCACCTCGTACATAATCCTGTCTTCTTTTGAAAATTTGCTTATTATGCTTATTTAATTCCATGTATAATTTATTCTCACTGGATTTCTGTATGCTCTCTACACACATCTAAAATGAAATCTCATGAGCTCAGCAGTGTTGTGGTAATATATATATGTGCCTGTGACAACCCTCTTTCTTACCCCCTTTAATATACTGATCCATATCTCAGTTCCTATTGGCAGGACGTAAGTTAGTTTTTAGGCTTTCCGCTACGTTTCTGTCTTTTCTGAGTTTATATATGTATTTTTATTTTATCGCCTGCTTTTGTTGTTTTATGGCTCTATGTTGCTCTCTCTCTTTATCAGTTATGTCTCTTTACATCTCTTTTCTGTTTGTCTTTCTCTTCCTTTCCTTGTCTTTATCTCTCTCTTTACCCCTTCTCTTTATCTTTACCTCTCTTAATTTTTCTCACGCTCTCTCCCAGCAGATATGAATTAGAACTTCATATTAAAAGAATGCGATTACAAAGCAGATGAGCCAGAAAGAGAACTTGTGAAAGGAACATTAAAGAACTCGTCCTCCCGGGCGAGATGTCAGAATATCCTGAATGTTTTGCCTCTATCATTCAGTCACCTTATCACTGCCTTTGGGAATGATACTTGAACAGATACCAAAATCAATCTATAATTACCTGGTAAAGTTAATTTAATAATCACTCGAAGCTTTCTCGCTTCACGAACAAGGTTGTGACGCGTAACAACGTCAGCTAACAAGAGTTCGGTTACTCCAGTATCATACACTCCAGTATCATACACTCCAGTATCATACACTCCAGTATCATACACTCCAGTATCATACACTCCAGTATCATACACTCTAGTATCATACACTCTAGTATCATACACTCTAGTATCATACACTCTAGTATCATACACTCCAGTATCATACACTCCAGTATCATACACTCAGCATCATACACTCCAGTATCATACACTCTAGTATCATACACTCCAGTATCATACACTCCAGTATCATACGCTCCAGCATCATACACTCCAGTATCATACACTCCAGTATCATACACTCCAGTATCATACACTCCAGCATCATACACTCAGTATCATACACTCCAGCATCATACACTCAGTATCATACACTCAGCCTCATACACTCAGCATCCTACACTCCAGCATCATACACTCCATTATCATACACTCTAGTATCATACACTCAGCATCATACACTTAGCATCATACACTCCAGTATCATACACTCCAGCATCATACGCTCCAACATCATACACTCCAGCATCATACACTCCAGCATCATACACTCCAACATCATACGCTCCAGCATCATACACTTCAGCATCAAACACTCCAACATCATACACTCCAGCATCATACACTCCAGCATCATACACTCCAGCATCATACGCTCCAGCATCATACACTCCAGCATCATACACTCCAGCATCATACACTCCAGCATCATACACTCCAGCATCATACACTCCAACATCATACACTTCAGTATCATACATTCCAGCATCATACACTCCAGTATCATACACTCCAGCATCATACACTCCAGTATCATACACTCCAGCATCATACACTCCAGCATCATACACTCCAACATCATACACTCCAGTATCATACATTCCAGCATCATACACTCCAGTATCATACGCTTAGCATCATACACTCCAGCATCATACATTCCAGCATCATACACTCCAGTATCATACACTCCAGCATCATACACTCCAGCATCATACACTCCAGCATCATACACTCCAGCATCATACACTCCAGTATCATACACTCCAGTATCATACGCTTAGCATCATACACTCCAGCATCATACACTCCAGCATCATACACTCCAACATCATACGCTCCAGCATCATACACTCCAGCATCATACACTCCAACATCATACACTCCAGTATCATACATTCCAGCATCATACACTCCAGTATCATACACTCCAGCATCATACATTCCAGCATCATACACTCCAGTATCATACGCTTAGCATCATACACTCCAGCATCATACACTCCAGCATCATACACTCCAGTATCATACACTCCAGCATCATACACTCCAGTATCATACACTCCAGCATCATACACTCCAGTATCATACACTCCAGCATCATACACTCCAACATCATACACTCCAGTATCATACACTCCAGTATCATACACTCCAGCATCATACACTCCAGCATCATACACTCCAGCATCATACACTCCAGCATCATACACTCCAGTATCATACACTCCAGCATCATACACTCCAACATCATACACTCCAGTATCATACACTCCAGTATCATACACTCCAGCATTAAAACGATTCGCACAAAATTCTTTGGAAATAAATTTTCAGCTACAATTTCCAGTGTTATATATTCCTCCCGTGGCGTTATCAAAATTAATATTCTTCATTTTTTATATTAAAAATAATATTTACATCAACTGTGAACGAGTAAATGCATCGTAGCAGAAAATCGTCAGACAGTTCATTCTCTCAAATACAGACAGACGCGCCAGGTATGATTAGAGAAAGAAGAAAAAACTAAAGTTTTGCATAAATGTTTAATAATTTTTAATAAAAAAAAAGCCAAGACATTGCATATTAATGCTCGGGTATTTTTAAGCGCATAGAATTACGAGGAAACGCCTTTTATTTGTGCACTTTTGCCTGCCCAAGTGTATAACTGGACGTCTGTAATATTTTATTGTCTATAATAATGATTTTATATATATATATTATATATATATATATATATATAACTATCATACACTCCATTCAGGCTTGTTCGCATATATATATATATATATATATATATATATATATATATATATATATATATATATATATATATATATATATATATATATATATATATGAATGAAAACTCACACCCCAGAAGTGACTCGAACCCATACTCCCAGAAGCAACGCAACTGGTAACTACAGGGCGCCTTAATCCGCTTGACCATCACGGCCGTCAAAAGGAAGTGATAGCCGAGGCTATTTGAGCCACTTCCCCGACGGCAACTCGGATGGTAATCTTGGGCATAGCATTTCACCAAATCACCTCATTCTTTGGGGCACACGTGAGGAACACAAATGCGAACAAGCCTGAATGGTCCCCAGGACTATATGCGAATGAAAACTCACACCCCAGAAGTGACTCGAACCCATATTCCCAGAAGCAACGCAACTGGTAACTACAGGGCGCCTTAATCCGCTTGACCATCACGGCCGTCAAAAGGAAGTGATAGCCGAGGCTATTTGAGCCACTTCCCCGACGGCAACTCGGATGGTAATCTTGGGCATAGCATTTCACCAAATCACCTCATTCTTTGGGGCACACGTGAGGAACACAAATGCGAACAAGCCTGAATGGTCCCCAGGACTATATGCGAATGAAAACTCACACCCCAGAAGTGACTCGAACCCATACTCCCAGAAGCAACGCAACTGGTAACTACAGGGCGCCTTAATCCGCTTGACCATCACGGCCGTCAAAAGGAAGTGATAGCCGAGGCTATTTGAGCCACTTCCCCGACGGCAACTCGGATGGTAATCTTGGGCATAGCATTTCACCAAATCACCTCATTCTTTGGGGCACACGTGAGGAACACAAATGCGAACAAGCCTGAATGGTCCCCAGGACTATATGCGAATGAAAACTCACACCCCAGAAGTGACTCGAACCCATACTCCCAGAAGCAACGCAACTGGTAACTACAGGGCGCCTTAATCCGCTTGACCATCACGGCCGTCAAAAGGAAGTGATAGCCGAGGCTATTTGAGCCACTTCCCCGACGGCAACTCGGATGGTAATCTTGGGCATAGCATTTCACCAAATCACCTCATTCTTTGGGGCACACGTGAGGAACACAAATGCGAACAAGCCTGAATGGTCCCCAGGACTATATGCGAATGAAAACTCACACCCCAGAAGTGACTCGAACCCATACTCCCAGAAGCAACGCAACTGGTAACTACAGGGCGCCTTAATCCGCTTGACCATCACGGCCGTCAAAAGGAAGTGATAGACGAGGCTATTTGAGCCACTTCCCCGACGGCAACTCGGATGGTAATCTTGGGCATAGCATTTCACCAAATCACCTCATTCTTTGGGGCACACGTGAGGAACACAAATGCGAACAAGCCTGAATGGTCCCCAGGACTATATGCGAATGAAAACTCACACCCCAGAAGTGACTCGAACCCATACTCCCAGAAGCAACGCAACTGGTAACTACAGGGCGCCTTAATCCGCTTGACCATCACGGCCGTCAAAAGGAAGTGATAGCCGAGGCTATTTGAGCCACTTCCCCGACGGCAACTCGGATGGTAATCTTGGGCATAGCCTCGGCTATCACTTCCTTTTGACGGCCGTGATGGTCAAGCGGATTAAGGCGCCCTGTAGTTACCAGTTGCGTTGCTTCTGGGAGTATGGGTTCGAGTCACTTCTGGGGTGTGAGTTTTCATTCGCATATAGTCCTGGGGACCATTCAGGCTTGTTCGCATTTGTGTTCCTCACGTGTGCCCCAAAGAATGAGGTGATTTGGTGAAATGCTATGCCCAAGATTACCATCCGAGTTGCCGTCGGGGAAGTGGCTCAAATAGCCTCGTCTATCACTTCCTTTTGACGGCCGTGATGGTCAAGCGGATTAAGGCGCCCTGTAGTTACCAGTTGCGTTGCTTCTGGGAGTATGGGTTCGAGTCACTTCTGGGGTGTGAGTTTTCATTCGCATATAGTCCTGGGGACCATTCAGGCTTGTTCGCATTTGTGTTCCTCACGTGTGCCCCAAAGAATGAGGTGATTTGGTGAAATGCTATGCCCAAGATTACCATCCGAGTTGCCGTCGGGGAAGTGGCTCAAATAGCCTCGGCTATCACTTCCTTTTGACGGCCGTGATGGTCAAGCGGATTAAGGCGCCCTGTAGTTACCAGTTGCGTTGCTTCTGGGAGTATGGGTTCGAGTCACTTCTGGGGTGTGAGTTTTCATTCGCATATAGTCCTGGGGACCATTCAGGCTTGTTCGCATTTGTGTTCCTCACGTGTGCCCCAAAGAATGAGGTGATTTGGTGAAATGCTATGCCCAAGATTACCATCCGAGTTGCCGTCGGGGAAGTGGCTCAAATAGCCTCGGCTATCACTTCCTTTTGACGGCCGTGATGGTCAAGCGGATTAAGGCGCCCTGTAGTTACCAGTTGCGTTGCTTCTGGGAGTATGGGTTCGAGTCACTTCTGGGGTGTGAGTTTTCATTCGCATATAGTCCTGGGGACCATTCAGGCTTGTTCGCATTTGTGTTCCTCACGTGTGCCCCAAAGAATGAGGTGATTTGGTGAAATGCTATGCCCAAGATTACCATCCGAGTTGCCGTCGGGGAAGTGGCTCAAATAGCCTCGGCTATCACTTCCTTTTGACGGCCGTGATGGTCAAGCGGATTAAGGCGCCCTGTAGTTACCAGTTGCGTTGCTTCTGGGAGTATGGGTTCGAGTCACTTCTGGGGTGTGAGTTTTCATTCGCATATAGTCCTGGGGACCATTCAGGCTTGTTCGCATTTGTGTTCCTCACGTGTGCCCCAAAGAATGAGGTGATTTGGTGAAATGCTATGCCCAAGATTACCATCCGAGTTGCCGTCGGGGAAGTGGCTCAAATAGCCTCGGCTATCACTTCCTTTTGACGGCCGTGATGGTCAAGCGGATTAAGGCGCCCTGTAGTTACCAGTTGCGTTGCTTCTGGGAGTATGGGTTCGAGTCACTTCTGGGGTGTGAGTTTTCATTCGCATATAGTCCTGGGGACCATTCAGGCTTGTTCGCATTTGTGTTCCTCACGTGTGCCCCAAAGAATGAGGTGATTTGGTGAAATGCTATGCCCAAGATTACCATCCGAGTTGCCGTCGGGGAAGTGGCTCAAATAGCCTCGGCTATCACTTCCTTTTGACGGCCGTGATGGTCAAGCGGATTAAGGCGCCCTGTAGTTACCAGTTGCGTTGCTTCTGGGAGTATGGGTTCGAGTCACTTCTGGGGTGTGAGTTTTCATTCGCATATAGTCCTGGGGACCATTCAGGCTTGTTCGCATTTGTGTTCCTCACGTGTGCCCCAAAGAATGAGGTGATTTGGTGAAATGCTATGCCCAAGATTACCATCCGAGTTGCCGTCGGGGTAGTGGCTCAAATAGCCTCGTCTATCACTTCCTTTTGACGGCCGTGATGGTCAAGCGGATTAAGGCGCCCTGTAGTTACCAGTTGCGTTGCTTCTGGGAGTATGGGTTCGAGTCACTTCTGGGGTGTGAGTTTTCATTCGCATATAGTCCTGGGGACCATTCAGGCTTGTTCGCATTTGTGTTCCTCACGTGTGCCCCAAAGAATGAGGTGATTTGGTGAAATGCTATGCCCAAGATTACCATCCGAGTTGCCGTCGGGGAAGTGGCTCAAATAGCCTCGGCTATCACTTCCTTTTGACGGCCGTGATGGTCAAGCGGATTAAGGCGCCCTGTAGTTACCAGTTGCGTTGCTTCTGGGAGTATGGGTTCGAGTCACTTCTGGGGTGTGAGTTTTCATTCGCATATAGTCCTGGGGACCATTCAGGCTTGTTCGCATATATATATATATATATATATATATATATATATATATATATATATATATATATATATATATATATATATATATATATGTATATATATATAACAGGGGCATCAGGGTGAAACATTTTGCCCATTTAACTCCGCCTCCACCGGGGATCGAACCCGGAACCTTAGAACTACGAATACGAAGCGCTGTCCACCCAGCTGTCAGGCGCCCTTATACACTAAAACACTAACAAATATTTGAAGATCTGTTTTAAGAAGTATTGAGATAAATTGTACTAAGTCTAACCCACCACACCATCAGACGCTCCACCCATCAAGTTGTGTTATATATTTATCATGAACATTCAATACAAGAATGATGAATGCATTATGAAGGTCATCATATTCAGAGGAGAAAAACCAGTTGATCCTAACCAAAAAAAAGTTGAACTCATAACCTACTATAAGACCAAAAAGACAAACATAATAATGAAGATCACCCCAAACAAAACAAGCAACCCTCTCTAAAGACAATGTGGTATACCAATACAGTACCAATGTGTACATCGGTATACCAATGTGGTATACCGGTGCCAGTACCAGTAGAATATAACCTTCGATCAGCATATATTTGGCATGACTACTACTAAGCTCCGTGACTTGACTCGTCTAAGTATATACATCACATCTACCCGCGTATATATTCCCTTATCATACATGCAAAACATCTTGTCTCACCTGAAAATGTTCCAGGCAGGAACGAAACGTTGTGCACTTGATACATCATATAGTCATTCTTGTGTGTTATTCTCCTGACACCAAAACTGACTATGAATTTTGGTAACTTATCACCAAACTCGATGCTGATGCAAAGGAGATTGTCACGTGCATCGAAAGCCTGAATAGCAAAAACAACAACACTAGCAATGCGGTCACTTTCAGCCAAATATATATGAAAAACAAACATGAATTGACCCCAAGCCATAAACCATTTAGGAACCCATGACCCGATTAGGGTTCGAACCTCTATTGTCCGGGATCACCCCCCCCCCTGGTGTACAGAGTACCATAACCACACCGTCAGCAATCGTCTATAAAGGTTGGTTTGTCCAGGAACTTATTAAGTAAACTTCATGACTAACCACTCCCCGACAACACTTGTGGTACAATTTTGTCACAGTTTTTCACCAAACTCTTGTGCATGCTCGGGCGGCGCGGAGCCTACAGTGTGAAACAAGTTTGAATGGTCCCCAAGCCATAAATCACTTAAACGCCAGGGGGTGATCTAGGGCAACGGAGGTTCGAACCCCGGTCGGGTATTAAGGTTCTTAAGTGATTTATGGCTTGAGGACCATTCACGCTTGTTACTATATATATATATATATATATATATATATATATATATATATATATATATATATATATATATATATATATATATATATATATATAGCTTGTATGAATACAAAGGTATTTGTAACAGGGTGGAAGCAGACCAATATGGACTGCATGGGTTGCATTGCACAAACACAAAAGGCCTGGCATGCAAGACACAACGAGGTCAATGACATCATCAAGAGGAGCCTCGTCTCAGCTCAGTGCCCAGCGGAGAGAGAGCCTCGCATCCTAGGGGACCAAAACCCGGATGATCCCGCACTTCGCTCTGATGACATCACTGTGTATTGGAAAAGGGGCAAACAGTTGGTGTGGGACTAAACATGTGTATCCACCCTTGCTAACACCTATGTACTCTTCGGTGCTGATCAAGCAGGTGGGGCAGCCAACCACAGGGAAATGGCAAAATCAGTCAAATACAGGCGATTGGAATTTCAATACACCTTTGTTCCCATAGCGTCTGAGACGCATGGCCCCTGGGGTAAAAGTGCCTTGGGATTTCTCAAGGAATTGGGCTCCAGGCTCATTGACGTCACCTGGGACCCAAGAGCGGCCAGTTTTTTGTTTCAGCGCCTCATTGTGGCGATCCAGAGGGGAAATGCCTGCTGCATCCTCGGTTCCTGTCCGGAAGCGGAAGAAGCTTCAAGAGATCCATAACCCTTTAAGCCCTCATTGTATCAACCAATGCATATATATATATATATATATATATATATATATATATATATATATACATGAAGAATACTATAAACGCCTGCTAACTCCCTAACAAAACTCAGCAAGCCTAGCTGCCATAGACGTGGTGTCAGCAAGGCGAACAGCCCGCCCTCCTATCATAACTCGCACCATATTCCCCATTTATATATATGCCTTCACTTGGCCCTGCACATCGTCCTCACTCGGACCCGCCCCTCATAAATAAGAGACTGCTTACTTAACAGTGTCTACGGGGGAGTGAGGTCTTGCTCTTTATGTCGCGCCTATAAACCATAAACAGTGCCTATAAACACTGATGTACCTGTTTCGTTATCATTTTTGTTTCCTGATGTTCAAATTCTTTGTCGAATCTGACCTTTACAGTTGTGGATGGAGGTAGCTTCCACAGCTTTTTTTAAATTTAAATTTTGCCCCGAGGGGCGAGTTTATTGGGCAGCGCCACTCATCTTGTGAGTGGACATACCGCCATAGCAGCATGTACAACACTCCCCAATAGGAAGAAAACCCGCTGGGTTGTTCATCCTGTCACTTGTACCCAGACACAGCTGGGACTTGCTTAACTGTCTCAAGTGAACAGCTCCTCAAACAAGAAGATTAACATCTGTCAACCCTTAAAAGGTTACGTTATCTTGCGGATGCAAAATGGGGGAATCTTTTAAGAACAGTATCAATATTTGACAAATAATGTTTTCCTAACTCAAACAATGTGGGGTTTATTGTTCTACACATATTTCTAATGTCTCTCAGGTGTTCACATTCATAGCTTTTTCTTTCAATGTATTCCATGTTTTGAGCACCCGTACAGGGTACAAGGGTGCCTATGAGAAAACACTAAACCAGTTTGGGTATTTAGTACTTGGAAGAGATATGAGGACAAGGAACTGGGATGTGAGGACAAGGAGCTGGGATGTGAGAAGCTGGGATATGAGGACAAGGAGCTGGGATGTGAGGACAAGGAGCTAGGATATGAGGACAAGGAGCTGGGATGTGAGGAGAAGAAAGCTGGGATATGAGGACAAGGAGCTGGGATGTGAGGACAAGGAGCCAGGATATGAGAACAAGGAGCCAGGATATGAGGACAAGGAGCTGGGATGTGAGGACAAGAAGCTAGGATATGAGGACAAGGAGCTGCGATGTGAGAAGAAGCTGGGATATGAGGACAAGGAGCTGGGATAGGCAGAAGGTCGAATGGTGCTAAACCATTTGGACCATCTGGGATTGAACGTCGACCTGCACGAAGCGAAACTTACACTGTACCGACCGGTTCAAGTCGTTGGGTGTACCAGATACAAGTGTTTCCATACATTTCTTAAATTCATTTGCGTTTCCAGCTTCCACGATGTTTACGTGTCTTACTTTTTCCTAATGTAAAGAGGATTTCCCATGTCTACCGTGAGAATTTATGTTGATATTTTGTATGTTGCAATCATATCTCCTTTGTTTCTGAGCTCCTCTATAGTCGTGATACATAGTATTTTTAAACTCTGGCACTAATCTTGCTACAACCCTCTGCCTCTGTTCTCCTCTACAGCCATAATCTCTTCCATTCCTCGCCGTTTAATCACCCTCTAGTTGACCCCTCTTTTTCTCAGCCTGTTCCCCTCTTTTTTTAGTAACCCTCCCCTTCCCACCTGGAGCTCTCCTCTTCCCTACCCACCCATTCACCACCCCCTGTGCCCCTGCCCCTTGTACACTTGGTAGAGTTGATGAATCAGCGACACGCCCCTGACGTACCCCCCTAATTCATCATTTTCGAGGGAACGAAAAGGGCGCCGGTTTAAACACATTTCCTGATGTGAAGTCGCGTGTTTATTCAGTTATGTAGTACAGATGTGAGCCAGATACCACACAGGATAATGTTGTTTGTCAAAATAGGCGAGGGTTTTACACCCACAGACTGTTGTTTAAAACAGAATTAGCACTGAAAGCACATTACTCGAAATATATATATTTTGGTGAGCCTGTTACGCATTTGGACACTAATAAACCAAATTAGACCAAATGGAGTATTAAATACAATCACACACGCAATCATGATAACGACGTGCAAGATACTAAGCTGACTGACAACAAATATAGAAGCAATGTTCAAATTAAGGAACAGTAGAAAAAGAGGACATAATTGGAAACTGGACACACGAGTCACAGGGATGTCAAAAATAACTTTTTTTCAGTCTGAGTCGTAAATAAGTGGAACGGACTAGATGATGCAGTTGTCGAAGACAATTCGATACATAACTGTAAATGTAAATATGATAAGAAAAATTAGTGAAACGTGGGTTTTGAGATATACTCGATCCTGCAGTAACAACAAGGTGAGTTCTCACAAACTCACACACTGTGAAGTGCTGGAGTCCAACCAACTCGACCCATACACCAGTCGATTGAGGGTTGATAGGCGGGACCCAAGAGCCATGGCTCAATCACCACAAATATAACTGAGTACATCTAGGTGAGAACACAAACTCCAAATAATAGGAAAAGAAAGATAGAAAGAAGGCATTAAATAACAACGTGTCTATTTTTAACTATTCTGTACAAAATGGTGGAGAAGATCAAGTCGACAATAATGGAGGAACTCAGAATGTGGTTAGAAGTTGGAAATTAGTCCATGGAAAGGAAAGAGTAGAGTTGGAGGTGGTCGTGTGGAGTTTTCAGCATACAGGAGTACTGCAAAGAAGAACCACACACACACACACACACACACACATATTATTATATATATATATATATATATATATATATATATATATATATATATATATATATATGTATATATATATATATATATATATATATATATATTTATTTATTTATATATATATATATATATATATATATATGTCGTACCTAGTAGCCAGAACTCACTTCTCAGCCTACTATTCAAGGCCCGATTTGCCTAATAAGCCAAGTTTTCCTGAATTAATATATTTACTATAATTTTTTTCTTATGAAATGATAAAGCAACCTTTTTCTCTATGTATGAGGTCAATTTTTTTTTATTGGAGTTAAAATTAACGTAGATATATGACCGAACCTAACCAACCCTACCTAACCTAACCTAACCTATATTTATAGGTAAGGTTAGGTTAGGTAGCCAAAAAAAGCTAGGTTAGGTTAGGTTAGGTAGGTTAGGTAGACGAAAAAACATTAATTCATGAAAACTTGGCTTATTAGGCAAATCGGGCCTTGAATAGTAGGCTGAGAAGTGCGTTCTGGCTATTAGGTACGACATATATATATATATATATATATATATATATATATATATATATATATATATATATATATATATATATATATATGTATATATATATATATATATGTCGTACCTAGTAGCCAGAACTCACTTCTCAGCCTACTATTCAAGGCCCGATTTGCCTAATAAGCCAAGTTTTCCTGAATTAATATATTTACTATAATTTTTTTCTTATGAAATGATAAAGCAACCCTTTTCTCTATGTATGAGGTCAATTTTTTTTTATTGGAGTTA
This sequence comes from Procambarus clarkii, assembly GCF_040958095.1. Taxonomy (NCBI): domain Eukaryota; kingdom Metazoa; phylum Arthropoda; class Malacostraca; order Decapoda; family Cambaridae; genus Procambarus; species Procambarus clarkii. The sequence continues at coordinate 21,672,187 of NC_091235.1, read as the reverse complement.
AAATTAACGTAGATATATGATCGAACCTAACCAACCCTACCTAACCTAACCTAACCTATATTTATAGGTATGGTTAGGTTAGGTAGCCAAAAAAAGCTAGGTTAGGTTAGGTTAGGTAGGTTAGGTAGACGAAAAAACATTAATTCATGAAAACTTGGCTTATTAGGCAAATCGGGCCTTGAATAGTAGGCTGAGAAGTGCGTTCTGGCTATTAGGTACGACATATATATATATATATATTTATTTATTTATATATATATATATATATATATATATATATATATATATATATATATATATATATATATATATATATGTCGTACCTAGTAACCAGAACGCACTTCTCAGCCTACTATGCAAGGCCCGATTTGCCTAATAAGCCATGTTTTCATGAATTAATATATTTTCTCTAATTTTTTTCTTATGAAATGATAAAGCTACCCATTTCATTATGTATGAGGTAAATTTTTTTTTATTGGAGTTAAAATTAACGTAGATATATGACCGAACCTAACCAACCCTACCTAACCTAACCTAACCTATCTTTATAGGTTAGGTTAGGTTAGGTAGCCGAAAAAGTTAGGTTAGGTTAGGTTAGGTAGGTTAGGTAGCCGAAAAAACATTAATTCATGAAAACTTGGCATATTAGGCAAATCGGGCCTTGCATAGTAGGCTGAGAAGTGCGTTCTGGCTACTAGGTACGACATATATATATATATATATATATATACTGAGGGATATTTTGCGGTGTATATATACTGAGAGTTTAGCTGTGGACAGAGTCTAAGACTAAAACATATTTGATTGTTAGCCAAGAAGTACTGATGAGGCCTTAATGACCATCTAGGGGCTAACAAGTCTAAGTCCAACACCAGAACAAGATCCAGACTTGACTTGGTAGAAAAGTAGACAAAAGTACATTATTCAAGGGAAAGAGAAGCCGAGCAAAGAGGCCACAGGTGGTAACTGGAGACCCAACTGAGTCACAGGTGGTAACTGGAGACCCAACTGAGTCACAGGTGGTAACTGGAGACCCAACTGAGTCACAGGTGGTAACTGGAGACCCAACTGAGTCACAGGTGGTAACTGGAGACCCAACTGAGTCACAGGTGGTAACTGGAGACCCAACTGAGTCACAGGTGGTAACTGGAGACCCAACTGAGTCACAGGTGGTAACTGGAGACCCAACAAAGCCATAGATATATAAAATATATAAAGAAAAAAATCATTCAATGTGTGAGTAGTGAACATTTGCAGTGGACTGACCCAAGTGGTAGAGGAAGTTAACACGCTTTACAATTTCCAGATGTGATAAATACAAATAAAATTACGAATAAAGATATTCTTCTCTGAACGCCAACATTATAATGTAAACATACACACAAAAGTCCTCAGACAATGCCAGATTTACCTAAATGTCAAAAACAAAATTTAAAAAGATCGACTGCGAGACAGAGATAGACAGCAAGTAGATATATACTGACGAAATGCAATGAACAGACATCAATGTACAACATTTAAATGGAAAGAACATAAATATGTTTTTCTTATAAAACATACATCATAAAGATGAACATTACCAATCAAGGTTAAACAAAAAATGATGTTGAAGGCCCGAGAAGGAATTCGAGAAAAATGAAAAGGAGTGATTACAAAAATAGAAGGCAAATATATGAAAAAAATTAAGAGAGAAAGAAATATAAGAAGAGAAACAGGAGAAAGGGGGGGATATAAAGAGAAGAGCTATCACATAGGGACGACGAATGGTATTCCGTCAAGAATTCTGGCACAAAGAAATCTCTTGTATTTCCTTCCCACAGAAGAGAGAGGGAAGAAGTTGTACTAAACTTGTGTAGTGATGAACCGTGAATACTAAGAGGGAAGATTCGCCCCTACCCACACGAAGGTTCTTGCCCCAAGAAAGAGAATTTAATTCCGTATTTTTCCTCCGGAATTTTAGGAAGCTTGAACGTGCTCATTGGTGGCTATTGTTGGTGTGTATGTATGTGTGTATGTGTGTGTGTGTGTGTGTGTGTGTGAGTGTGAGTGTGAGTGTGTGTGTGTGTGTGTGTGTGTGTGTGTGTGTGTGTACTCACCTAATTGTGCTTGCGGGGGTTGAGCTCTGGCTCTTTGGTCCCGCCTCTCAACCGTCAATCAACTGGTGTACAGATTCCTGAGCCTATTGGGCTCTATCATATCTACATTTGAAACTGTGAATGGAGTCAGCCTCCACCACATCACTTCCTAATGCATTCCATTTGCTAACTACTCTGACACTGAAAAAGTTCTTTCTAACGTCTCTGTGGCTCATTTGGGTACTCAGCTTCCACCTGTGTCCCCTTGTTCGCGTCCCACCAGTGTTGAAAAGTTCATCCTTGTTTACCCGGTCGATTCCCCTGAGGATTTTGTAGGTTGTGATCATGTCCCCCCTTACTCTTCTGTCTTCCAGTGTCGTGAGGTGCATTTCCCGCAGCCTTTCCTCATAACTCATGCCTCTTAGTTCTGGGACTAGTCTAGTAGCATACCTTTGGACTTTTTCCAGCTTCGTCTTGTGCTTGACAAGGTACGGGCTCCATGCTGGGGCCGCATACTCCAGGATTGGTCTTACATATGTGGTGTACAAGATTCTGAATGATTCCTTACACAGGTTCCTGAACGCCGTTCTGATGTTAGGCAGCCTCGCATATGCCGCAGACGTTATTCTCTTTATGTGGGCTTCAGGAGACAGGTTTGGTGTGATATCAACTCCTAGATCTTTCTCTCTGTCTGTTTCATTAAGTACTTCATCTCCTATTCTGTATCCTGTGCCTGGCCTCCTGTTTCCACTGCCTAGTTTCATTACTTTGCATTTACTCGGGTTGAACTTCAACAGCCATTTGTTGGACCATTCACTCAGTCTATCCAGGTCATCTTGTAGCCTCCTACTATCATCCTCTGTTTCAATCCTCCTCATAATTTTTGCATCGTCGGCAAACATTGAGAGGAACGAATCTATACCCTCTGGGAGATCATTTACATATACCAGAAACAGTATAGGTCCAAGGACTGACCCCTGCGGGACTCCACTTGTGACGTCTCGCCAATCTGAGACCTCACCCCTCACACAGACTCGTTGTCTCCTGTTGCTTAGGTATTCCTCTATCCACCGGAGTACCTTCCCTCTCACTCCAGCCTGCATCTCCAACTTTCGCACTAGCCTCTTGTGTGGCACTGTATCAAAGGCTTTCTGACAATCCAAAAATATGCAGTCTGCCCACCCTTCTCTTTCTTGCCTTATTTTTGTTGCCTGGTCGTAGAATTCAAGTAACCCTGTGAGGCAGGACCTGCCATCCCTGAACCCATGTTGATGCTGTGTTACAAAGTTCCTTCGCTCCAGATGCTCCACTAGTTTTTTTCGCACAATCTTCTCCATCAGCTTGCATGGTATGCAGGTTAGGGACACTGGCCTGTAGTTCAGTGCCTCCTGTCTATCCCCTTTCTTGTATATCGGGACTACGTTAGCTGCTTTCCAAATATCTGGCAGTTCCCCTGTTGCCAGTGATTTGTTATACACTATGGAGAGTGGTAGGCTCAGTTCTCTTGCTCCTTCCTTTAGAACCCAAGGGGAGATTCCATCTGGGCCTATAGCCTTCGTCACGTCCAACTCTAGTAAACACTTCCTTACTTCCCCACTGGTAATCTCAAACTCTTCCAGTGGTTCCTGGTTAGCTATTCCCTCACTTACCTCTGGAATTTCTCCTTGTTCTAAGGTGAAGACCTCCTGGAATTTCTTATTCAATTCCTCACACACTTCCTTGTCATTTGTAGTGAATCCTTCCGCCCATATCCTTAATCTCATAACCTGTTCCTTTACTGTTGTTTTTCTCCTAATGTGGCTATGCAACAATTTAGGCTGAGTCTTTGCCTTGCTTGCGATGTCATTTTCGTATTGTCTTTCTGCCTCTCTTCTCATCCTGACATATTCATTCCTGGCATTCTGGTATCTTTCTCTGCTCTCCAGTGTCCTGTTATTCCTATAGTTTCTCCATGCCCTTTTACTTTGCTGCTTAGCTAGCCTACATCTTTGATTAAACCATGGGTTTCTCATCTTCATTTCTCTGTTTTCCTTTTGGACTGGGACAAACTTGTTTGCTGCGTCCTTGCACTTCTGCGTGATGTAATCCATCATATCTTGGGCCGTCTTTCCCCTGAGCTCTGTTTCCCATGCTATATCTGTTAGGAATTTTCTTATCCCCTCATATGTGTGTGTGTGTGTGTGTGTGTGTGTGTGTGTGTGTGTGTGTGTGTGTGTATGTGTGTGTGTGTGTGTGTGTGTGTGTGTGTGTGTGTGTGTGTGTGTGTGTGTGTGTGTGTGTGTGTGTGTGTGTGTGTGTGTGTGTGTGTGTGTGTGTGTGTGTGTGTGTGTGTGTGTGTGTGTGTATATGTGTGTGTGTGTGTGTGTGTATGTGTGTGTGTGTGTGTGTGTGTGTGTGTGTGTGTAAATGATCTTTTTGTTTTAACTCTTTTATAAATACATCATCCAGTAGTCAGGGAAAGTGCATGGCATGCATTTGAAAGTGCAAGTGCATGGTATGCAATGGAGGCGTGTTGCCAAGATTGCACACACACACACACACACACACACACACACACACACACACACACACACACACACACACACACACACACACACACACACACACACCACAGAATTCAGTGAAAATCCAAAGATGTCATTACTCTCTAAATAATCATCCATAAATCACACAATACTACGCAAATTCCTCCAGTTTCCTCGATTCGTTTGTAAACACCCACGTTATGCCCCCTGTGAGATAGTCAACCAAGTTCGAAAATTTCGAATATTTGCCTCGTCACTAACTTTCTTTTTCCCCTCGAGCTTGTGTATGTTCTGGTGTTAAGTGCGGCCCTCGCGGAGTCCTCCCCAACTCCTCCATCAATCAATCATTGCCGCTATAGTTTACGAAAATATCCGTAACGCTAATACCGAACCGAGAATACCAGAGTCCCTCACATGTGTTAACAAACTCGCCTGGTGCTTCGCAAGCGCTTTGGCCTAGGTTCGTCTCCTAGCCGGGGAGGATTGACTAGGCGCCAATCCTTAACTGTAGCCTCTGTTCACCCAGCAATGCATGGGTACCTAGTTGTTAAACGATTTGGCGGGTCGTATTCCGTGGAACATTAAGATTAAGGACTTGCCCGAAACGCTATGCGTGCTAGTGGCTGTACAAGAAGGTAACATATCTTGTATAAAAAAAGGGGGAGTTTCGTCATGCAAAGGCGAAGTGGTCCAAGGGGGAAAGGGAGGAAGGGGGCCGATGAGGTACTATTAAGGATTTTAGAGCAGTGTAGTGCATCAGGCAAGAGAGAGGTAATAAGAGGGGAAGAGTGTAGGATATTGAATAGCTAAATGAAACTGGGGTTCGTGTGGTAAAGGCAACAGAAGGGATGGAGGATGGTTGTGGAGGATGGCTGTGGAGGATGGCTGTAGAGTATGGTTGTGGAGGATGGTTATGGAGGATGTCTATGGAGGAAGGATGCAATAATAATTATTAGAACAGGAAAAAAGACTATATCTAAGCGTTATTTCAACGGCTGCTAAAATGGGAAAGTTTAGGAGGCCAAAATGGGAAGGAAATAGGGTACGAAAAGGAGGAAAAATAATCGCAAATAAACAAAAAAAAAAAGCAATGGGAAATTAATTAATTAATTTGTAAGAATCTCAGACAACGAGAAGAGGCAATAATCGCTAAGTAAAGAAGCTATGGCCGGCTCAGTGGGTGGGAAATGGGTAAGCGAGAAAGGAAATGGGATCGTACGAGGTGGGAAATGGGTGGAAGGGAGAAGGTAATGGACAGGCAGAAATAAATGATGCCAATTTACTCGAAGTTGGAACAAAACTAGACCGAGGAATAAAAAACATTTTTGCAGACACGATAATACAATTTATGAAAGAAAAGTGGAGACGAATGGACAAAAACAGCTTCAGTTTTAAAGACAGCGGCATATGCCAGGCTGGCCAACATAAGAACGACATTCAGAAACTTGTGTAAAGAATCATTCAGAACTTTGTATACCACATATGTCAGGCCAATCCTGGAGCATACAGCCCCAGCATGGAGTCCATATCTAGTCAAGGATAAGACCAAACTGGAAAAGGTTCAAAGGTTTGCCACCAGACTAGTACCCGAGCTGAGAGGTATGAGCTACGAGGAGAGGCTACGGGAATTAAACCTCACTTCGCTGGAAGACAGAAGAGTTAGGGGGACATGATCACCACATTCAAGATTCTCAAGGGAATTGATAGAGTAGATAAAAACAGGCTATTTAACACAAGGGGCACACGCACTAGGGGACACAGGTGGAAACTGCGTGCCTAAATGAGCCACAGAGATATTAGAAAGAACTTTTTTAGTGTTAGAGTGGTTGACAAATGGAATGCATTAGGAAGTGATGTGGTGGAGGCTGACTCCATACACAGTTTCGAGTGAAGATATGATAGAGCCCAATAGGCTCAGGAACCTATATAACTGTTGATTGACGGTTGAGAGGCGGGACCAAAGAGCCAGAGCTCAACCCCCGCAAGCACAACTTGGTGAGTACACACACACACACACACACACACACACACACACACACACACACACACACACACACACACACACACACACAAACACACACACACACACACACACACACACACACACACACACACACACACACACACACACACACACACACACACACACAACGCAGAACATGCGAAGTTACGTATGGGAGAACACACTCAGAATTAAATAAAAAATGAACATAATAAAAAACTTTGATCCACTTAAACTGTTTACTGGATCTTGAGATCAAAAATGTTATTTCAGTAATATCCAGTCATATCATTTCAACACAATTCAGTTGCTTCACCAATATTGAGGCCAGACACGAGAGCACACTGCGCAGAAAGAAACAACCCCATAAAACACAGGCTTTATTCAACGATCTAATTCATTAAATCCCGTTTTAATGGGCTCACAAACAAACAAACAAGCCCATAAAATGACTCTTTGCTCGCGATCATAAATAATTATTTCCCTTTTGAATGGAGGGTTCGCTTGCCGTTTCAGTTAGACCGGTTAAGTAGGAGTGGATACCAGCCAGCAGGAACAGCAAGCGATGGCCATTACCAAGTTCATTAAGCATATGGCCAGCCTGACGGCCAGAGAATGGCCTCTCTCCATTAGCAAATTTTAGGTGATGCGATTTTGCCATTAAAAGCTTTTCCATTAGACACCTGAGCAAAATGGGATACAAATTTACATGAAGTATGGAAAGTAGAACATTATATATATATATATATATATATATATATATATATATATATATATATATATATATATATATATATATATATATATATATATATATATATATATATATGCGAACAAGCCAGAATGGTCCCCTGGACAATATGCAACTGAAAACTCACACCCCAGAAGTGACTCGAACCCATACTCCCAGAAGCAACGCAACTGGTATGTACAAGACGCCTTAATCCACTTGACCATCACGACCGGACATAATGAGGTGATAGCCGAGGCTATTTGAACCACCCCACCGCCGGCACTCGGATAGTAATCTTGGGCATAGCATTTTAAGAAATCACCTCATTCTTAGGGGCACACGTGAGGAACACAAATGTTGTTCGCATTTGTGTTCCTCACGTGTGCCCCTAAGAATGAGGTGATTTGGTAAAATGCTATGCCCAAGATTACTATCCGAGTGCCGGCGGTGGGGTGGTTCAAATAGCCTCGGCTATCACCTCATTATGTCCGGTCGTGATGGTCAAGTGGATTAAGGCGTCTTGTACATACCAGTTGCGTTGCTTCTGGGAGTATGGGTTCGAGTCACTTCTGGGGTGTGAGTTTTCAGTTATATATATATATATATATATATATATATATATATATATATATATATATATATATATATATATATATATATATATATATATATATATATATATAAGAAAAGAAAAGGCTTCTCTTAAGCCTTTTGTTACTAAACTTCGTTCTGCTTTAGTGAAATATATGTATATTGGTGTATACTCGCAACAGATTTTCATTTTGACATTTCACTGAATATATGATTGTATAATCAGTCATGATTATTTTCTCGTTTAGGGCTTCTATCCATTTGACTAGTGCTCTTGCATCTTGGTTGGTGTACAGGTGATTATTGCTATACAACCTGCTGGTTGTCACTGATTGTTAGATAAGATAGTTATGTATTCTTGGAGGTTTTGGTTCAGATTGGTACTTATAAAGAAAGGGATTGGGATAAGAAACTGTGTATTAAATAGTTTAACATAAAGTTTCATAAATACTTGAGCGAGGGGGTTGCAACAGTGGGACTGTTAATATAGAAAAACCATAGATTTAACAATGAAAGTTGGTAGTTGACCTGATTGGTTAGGGAGGGGCACCCCCCCCCCCAATGGATTAGACTCGTGTAGAAAACGGTGGCGCCACCCGCCTCCTGTGTCAAGTCATCAAACTACGAGAATAATGAAATGTATTACAGAATTAGTAGGAATTATCAATCGGGCTTAAGTTCTTATGTTAAAATTAACGTCAATTGAGATTAATGAATAAGTCGTGTATGTTAGCAAAGAAGCATTTGACTTCAGTCAGATCTGAAATAGGTAAGACATATTTCGTCACTGGAGAATAGGTACCTATCAACTTGTTTGTTAAATCATGTAAATAAGTGAAATGCAAGGGCTATTGAACATTGTACTTAGCCTGGCTCTCGTATCTAGATTGTTCTTAATTGTTTTGGGATAATAAAGTCACCTTTAGTGACGAATACAGGATATTAGTAGCAATCATCTTCAGAGATTAATCTGGCAACACTGATCTGACAAGACTAAGCTGAGATACAACACTGAGCTGACAGGACTGAGCTGACACAACACTGATATATCAGACAAAACTGAGCCGAGAAACTGAACCGAGCTGACAGCAGACCCTGTGAGTCTGAGCTTAGTAACACCACTGGGCTGCGAGACAACAGAGCTGAGATATTAACATTGAACTGAGAGACACCAGAGCTGAGACACCAGAGCTGAGGGACACCAGAGCTGAGGGACAACAGAGCTGAGACAGTCAACACAACAACAGTGAGGTCACATGGCGGTCACAGATATCTGAGATGTCCTTGTTTTCTCCGTCGTACATTTACCCCAACCCTTCCCAATTCCCAATTTTCCCTCCTTCAACTCACTCCTACTGCCTTCTTCCTTTCACCCTTACCCACCCTACCCTACTTCCTCCCCATCTCCTAATCCTAGCCTCCTCTTCCCTTAATTCCCAGCTCCCCAATCCCTACTCTTCCCCTTTATTCATATCATCCCCTTCTCTCTCTTCTCTCTTCTCCCTCTCTCTTTCTCCTCCTCCCCCCTCAGGCAACTGTGATTAATGTCGCCCTGTCAAAACTTGCACCGAATATCTTGTTCATACTGTCCGAAACCAACATGAAAATATGCAACTTCTGAATACTTTATCGAGAAACAAGTAGATGTGGTTTGAACAAGTTTTGATTGCTATGCAACTATGTTTGCAGCGTGGGGTTCAGAAGCTCTCAAACTATTTTCTAGGAATATAGCGAGCCGGTGAAGTTTGATAAGATGGCATAAAGCTTGTCTGTTACTGGGTATTACAAATTCGTTCGCAGGTGTATATGGCTATAGAGAAGGTTATCTTAAGTTATCTTGAACTTCCACCACCTTTTCAAAGGTGGTGGAAGTATAAATCACAATGTTATTTTTTCGTTCTAACAAACAATATAACGTATATAAAACGTTTTAGTTACGTTGTCTGTTTGCTGGGATAATATATTATTATTTTTTAGGGGGGGGGGCAATAAAATAGCCACATACTAATCAACTGTACGTCTAATTAGAATTACTAACTCAAAATAGTTAAATCATCACATATATAATGAATATAGACCATTATCTTGATGTGCCACTCCGTAAAAAATCTATTCTCATAACCTGACAAGAAACGTACAAACCCAAGCAACCCACCTAATCTATCGAGTCCGATGCATAGAAAATGCAGATATCTGTGAGCCTTTACTGTTCGTAGACGGTTGAATTTGAAACGTTGCTTACCATAACGTACAAAATGCGACCTGTTAGTTGAAGGGACAGGTTGAATGGACATGATAGAGCATTCTGACGGTTAGTTTCGGTATACAGTTAACTAATGTTAAAAATGTTAAAGTCTTGGTTTCTTAAATCTATCAAGAGAGCTTAACACTGATCAATACAAAATAAAAACTTGTAACTAACTTTATTAATATGATGTAACATTCTATGAACTTTCTACATTTTTTACAAAATGTTTCTCTCCATTAACATTCTTCAAAATTTAACACTTTATGAACTTTCAACAAAATTAACATTGCCTGAAAAAAGTTGATCATGTAGAATGTATATGTCTGTCATGACCAAATATATTTACAATACATTAACCATTAATGACCAATATAAACTATTCATAATTCATCTGGCACTCTTGCTAAATTTAATTATACATGCGAAGGGCATTTGGGTAATTTGCTAAATAATTACAAAATTTCCGCCTCGTACAAAAAAAGTATAACAATAGCATCAGCTGTAAGCGAGTCATTCGTTACAGCGCTCGTTACAGCGTGTCTAAAAAATGGGAAGTCATATGTTAGGCAAAAGCCATTCCATCAGACGAGGAAGCCAGGCGCCCTTTCCCTGCTAAGGGTACGGTCATATCCGACAGCGTTCTACACATTGCTCCTTTTCCACATGCTAAAACTATATATAACGTTAGGTTAGTCTCCGTTAGGAGAAAGATTAGGTTGGGATAGGTCTCGTTAGATTAGGTTAGGTTAGGTTAGGTTAGGTTAGGTTAGGTTAGGTTAGGTTAGGTTAGGTTAGATAGGTTTTAAAATCAATTAGCGATCTTATTTATCCCTGGCAACGAACTGTATACACACACGGTCAATGGTGGACAGAATGCCTCCAAAGGCGTTCAATTCAGGCGTTTGGTGATCTCTGGCCTTTCTGGCGAGAAGGCAGCCTTTTCATGTCAACTAGGAAGCCTCTTCATGTCAACTAGCGTCTGTAATAACCACCGACGTCACCCTCACCGCCAGCCTACCTGCCGGAATGACTAATCACCTGCTTCTTTCCCAGCATACCTGATTTGTTGGAGGGTTAGCAGCCCCTTCTTCCCTGTCAAACTGTACCTGTCTGCAGCTTAATTATGTCGAATTGCTTAAGTATTTGAATATAAGCAAATAAAATATAAATGAAATCTTTCTCTCTCTGTCTATAAATATATATATATATATATATATATATATATATATATATATATATATATATATATATATATATATATATATATATATTATATATTTATATATATATATATATATATATATATATATATATATATATATATATATATATATATTTACACACACACACACACATATATGTGTGTGTGTTTGTGTGTGCGTGTGTGTGTGTGTGTGTGTGTGTGTGTGTGTGTGTGTGTGTGTGTGTGTGTGTGTGTGTGTGTGTGTGTGTGTGTGTGTGTGTGTGTAAATCACAAGAAATTAAACCGTGATGAATAATGTGACAATGTCTGATCACGAAGGAAAATGAGACAGAAAACTCCTTAAGTACTTCAGAAGGATCCTTCTGAAGATGTATTGATTAACACGAAAGTACTCTGGGAATATCCTGTCTCATTTTCCTTCGTGGTCAGACATTATCATATATAATATATTTATATATTCATCTTCTGTATGCAACAGACATTTAGTAACAATATGATACATCAGATTTTATACATTAATCTTTGTTGTCAGTCAGAATATTTGTACTATCACTTGAGGACAAAGATAGAAAGGAGGTATAAAAGGGAAATAGAAAGTATGAGTGGAAAAGGAAAGTGGCGGAGAGAGGGGTAGGAAGGAATGTAGCTTCATCAAACCCGTTCATAAATATATCAACACGGCTCCGATAATCAATATACCTCGGCCTATAACACTACATTACACCTAACGTATCGATAACACAACCTTCTAGACGTTCAAAATATCGATAGCGCGAGCCGGTGTTATTGAGGCGTGAGGCAGCAAAAAGTAACATTGACATATGATGTTGGGACCAAACACTTATCACATCTTCCTCCTCCTTCTCCTCCTCCTCTCGTGACTTCTCTCTCCCCGGAGCTCCTGTGTCGTAGAGTATACCAGTATACTATAGCATATCCCTGGTTCTATCACAATATTCCGGCATACGGTATACCCCTTAAATCCATAGAAAACTAGATTACCAATTAATATTCTATATAGTCAGCTAGAATTTGCCATTCAAAAATCCTAATGACATACAGTTTAGCAATTAATACAGTAGTTAACTAGACTTATTTTTTAATACTAGAATCAGTCTTATACATTTTAGCATGTCTCAATAAAATTGTGCCTATTTTTGGAAAATACCTTAGTATTTTACTATGTACCTTAGCATTATTCTAGATTCTTTGATGACCATCTTTAAGATACCCCAGTATGTTCACTCAGTTCTTGGCACACCCTTAACATATTCTAAAATTCTTAAGCATGTCTTATGCTACTCTGCATGCACTCGCATGGTGTAACGTATCTTGTAATCCCACACAGTGTGACGCACCTGTTATTTTTCATTTATGCAAAGTCAAACATTCTAACACATTTTAGAATACCTCAGCATATTCCGACACACTTGTACAAGCCATAACATGCTTCCACACAATTTGGAATGCTTAACATACTTTGCCACACTTTGGCTTCCCTCAATATATTCCAACAAACACACGCACATACTTTAGCTATTAGGTACCTTAGCGAGCTGAAGCATGCTTCCAACCAGTTTAATAGTCTCATAAAACACTCTCAAAGACTTTAGTATACCCTTAAAATACTCGCAGACATTAAGTCTTTATAACAGATCTTCTATCACTTGCGTATAAACCTCAACATACTGCCACTCACTTGAGCATACCTCAACATATTCAAAAACACAAGGACACCAACTCCACGCCCTCAGCATACGACGAACGGAAAGAGCTGTTCTCGGACCATTTGTGGCAGGTGGTGAGTAAGGTTCCTGGCACCTGGGTGAGTAGGGGTGGTGATCCGATATGGGGGTCACCTGGGAGAGGTCGCTATCACTTTACCTGGGAGAAGGTGGTGCTATCACCTTACCTGGGGAACACCTTGTGTGTGGGAGAAGGAGAGAAGGCTAGTGGGAATTTTAGGAAACTAGATTAAGGAGGATGAAGACTACGATGTGTATGGGTGGAAATATTGTTTCTTCATATTGACTGCTTGAGTGGTATAGGAGCAAAGAGTGGAGAAATGTTGGGGAATCAGTGCGGGGACCTGAGTGGTGGAGGTCTGAGTGGCGGCGGAGTGACCGGTGTAAGGGAGAGGAAGGTTGGAGTAGTTAGATGTGAAGAAGGGCGGGAAGTCCATGACGGGTTGTGGTGTACAAGGACTGACAAACCTCGGACAGAAAAAGAAGGAAAAAGAGTTAAAGAACAGGTGTTGAGTGTGGGTTGAGGGGGATGCAGAATGTGGGGTTGAGGGTGGGAGAGGCAGACTGTGGGGTTCAGAGTGCGGGGAGCGAAGGGTCTGTGGCATTCAACCATGGCCTGCTGACTCTGTTTTACATATTTTTAGACTTTCTCGTTCCGAAGCGGAGCATGTGTGTGTGTGTCTGTGTGTGTTCACATATATGAATGTTTGCAGAGTAAGCATTAGCTCCTGGGCCCTGTCTTTCAGCTATCTGGCAAAAAATGCAATGGTGACCGATCACGGAGAATCTTATACTTACTCTCGAAGTTGTGAATGCCTTGCTATAAATTATTATCCTTTTTTTAATACAGTTGGTTACAGGAGTAAAGGAATTCTGACTTTTGTTAGCCTTTCCTTTTCTTACAACACATTTTAGGACTAACTCTACTAGTTTACCCTGGAACATGATCCGGCAAGTGGTTTATAACCAGGTCCCCAATTACTGCTGGGTAAACTGGAGCGAATGTGTCGGTGCGAAGAAAAATCCTACCAAGGGTTCAAGCCCGTCCGTATTCTCTTGCCAGACTTGGGGTGAGTGGGCTACCACTTCGCCAGATGATGGTTCGCCAATAAACTCGCCAATAGAAGCAAAACTTAAAGAAATGAAAAAAGGAGATTTTTAAATTTTTGTTTAATTTTCCTCAAAGGAAACTGGCAAGGCGGCCAGACTCAAGAACTCCAGAACCCATAACGAATACTGCGACGGCAAGTGTAACGAAGCAGAACGACTCGTTCCCATGCTCGTCCCTGAAGACCTCGTTGACTTCCCATGTGACTACAACACCCTGAAGAGGGAAAACCGACCAGACTACCAACTCCCGGGATCTGAGACTAGGAACCCCCCAACATCCTGTAACAACCGGCCATCTCCCCCTACACCAGACGACTATATGGCCAACCGTGCCGACTGTCTTGACCCAACTTCGAGCGATGTGTGAATCAAATCAATGGAACGTTGATGCAACGTTTTAAAAACGCAGGAGACAGCCCGAAGCAGCTGGCTAACTCCCTTGTATTTATTTACTGTCAGGTGATAGAAAATTTGCCAATTTGTTTCTGCCTCGGCCGGGAATCGAACATGGCCCCGTAGGACTACGACTCCCGAGTGCTGTCCACTCCGCGGCGAGTACCTGGTAGTGAGTGTGTGTGTGTGTGTGTGTGTACCTCCTCCTGTTGCTGTCTATGAACAAGTAATCACATTACTGACTTCATAATCCTATAATGTTTGTTAATTACACTTATGGGTGGGGGAGTGCTTGTGTGACTTACTGAAGCACTCACTATCGATGAGTGTATATGTGCCAAGTATATACAAAGACTTGGTGTTTGTGTGCGCCTGACTTCGTCACATATTTATATGTATGTATGGATGTATGTATATATATATATATATATATATATATATATATATATATATATATATATATATATATATGTATATATATATATATATACACACACACACACACACACACACTGGTATTTGCAGACAGGGTGTGCCTAGGCAGCAGTGAATGCGTGTGGGCGCTGGAGAGACTATGCCAAGCATCTGGAGATGTGATCCACAGATGTTCTGGGCTTAGCAGACTACCACGTACTTGAAGAGATCCGAGCGCCACTGGGACACGTTTCTGAAGGCTCTTGGTGTTTCTTGGGTGAATCTGCTCCTTTCTGTCACTGTTCCAATATTTTGTCAAATGTGTTGTTCTCTTGAGTATTATAATTAAGCCATAAATGCATGCCTCAAGTCAACAAACAATACCAGCACTGATGGACATTGTTGTGTCTCTGTAGTACTGGTTTCCTTCTCGACACGCAATCGGGGATCGCGGGTTCGATTTCCCAGTGGGATAGAAATAGATGGACATATTTCCTTTCACCGTCTCCCTCCGTTCATCTAGCAGTTAAGAGGTACCGGGGACTATGACAACTGTTGTAGTGGCATCCAGGGGATGATCCATAGTTCGATCTTGAGGGCCGCGATATAAGCCTAAAGTATACACACAGGCTTTCTGTCCCTGAGGGCCGCGATATAAGCCTAAAGTATACACACAGGCTTCCTGTCCCTGAGGGCCGCGATATAAGCCTAAAGTATACACACAGGCTTCCTGTCCCTGACCAAAAAAAAAAAATATTATAATAAGTACTAAAATAGTGCATTTTTAAGCAATATATATATTTTAATTTTATTTATATATACAAGAGTTTATTTACATTCTTATAAAGCCACTAGCACGCATAGCGTTTCGGGCAGGTCCCGAATTTTCTCCGGAATACGACCCGCCAAATCGTTTAACAACCAGGTACCCATTCACTGCTGGGTGAACAGTTAAGTTAAGGACTGGTGCCTAATCAATCCTCCCCGGCCAGGATACGAACCCAGGCCAAATCGCTCGCGAAGCACCAGGCGATTTTTTTTACCATCGTGCCACGGGGACGGCTGATAGCACATAATATAGCACAAAAACATCATCTCGATGGCTCGCTGCCTTTCAATAAGTTTAAAGTTGTCACGAATATTTTATACACTTGAATAGACACTATTAATTTATAAATTCACTAAGAGCAAATAATTGTAGGAAGAATCTATGGAGACATCAGGATTATATACATATATATACACATATATACATATATAGACACACTATATACATCGCGAACTGTACCCGGCTTCACGGTTTGTATATACAGAGATTTAATTTAGATCTGCACAATGCCAATGCCTAAATTATTGCTGCTGATTGGTCAGTGAGCAATTGTAGTGGCCTTAATAACCGTATAGATGTTGATATGCCTTAAGCCCAACTTGACCCCCTTTGAAGGAGAAAGTTTCACTATGGTTGGCGAGGAAAACACTAACAAAGAAATAATTTTCTATAATCTTTCACATAAATTCTCTTGTTTTGTTAAACATCAAAATCCTTGAACAAAATACACTTCTCTAACAAAGGAAAATTAGTTTAATAGCTAGTTGAGGCATCTTCAGTTACAATAACTTATATTATTGGATTTTAGCATGATTCATTGACGTTTTCCGAGGAAAAATTCTGCAATATTGTTTCAGTTTATTAAAATTCCCAGCTCTTCCCTTTTTATTGCCAAATTTAGGTGGACGTTAAAATATCATCATCTCACGGGATGAGTAGTCATACAGGGCCGTGTAATCAGTAGTCTTCACTGGCAAACTTAGGATGCTTTATGAGGCTATCACGAGAACCCGCGAGTGAGTAAAGTAGTAATGATACTAAACGTCCCATAAATGAACCATGGAAGAAGAAGATTCCTCCTTAACCTTGACGTGTTGTGGTTGAACTAATCGGTTCACTAATGACCTCAACAGAGGGAGATGGTGGCGGTCTCACTATTATGAATAAAAGTTTTTAAACTAAAGAGTCTCCATTTGGTGTAACTTCGTGGACAACGAGATGATGGCAACCACAACACAAGGCGCTCAGCCATCAAGAACCTCATGTTAGCTATGCTGTTCTGAAGAGCTTCAACGATCATTCATTCCTAAGCTTGTTTGCATTTGGAACACAGATACCTGTAAAGTCATATTAACTGACTATATGAAGGTTGAGCCACAAAGTCTTAAACCAGAAACTAACATGATTGTAATTTAGCAATAAATGGAGTTCATTCCTATTGGATAAATTATAAAAAGGTCTAGAGAGAGAGAGAGAGTGAGAGAGAGAGAGAGAGAGAGAGAGAGAGAGAGAGAGAGAGAGAGAGAGAGAGAGAGAGAGAGAGAGAGAGAGAGAGAGAGAGAAAGAGAGAGAGAGAGAGAGAGAGAGAGAGAGAGAGAGAGAGAGAGAGAGAGAGAGAGAGAGAGAGAGAGAGAGAGAGAGAGAGAGAGAGAGAGAGAAGGGAACTATCAGGAGAGAGCGCCAAGCCATTACGACTATATAGCACTGGGAAGGGGTCAGGATTAGGATTTGGGATGGCCCGGGGAAAAGGAATGGTGCCCAACCACTTGGACGGTCGGGGATTGAACGCCGAACCACATGAAGCGAGACCGTCGCTCTACCGTCCAGCCCAAGTGGTTGGGTTGAGAGAGAGAGAGAATGTGTGTGTGTGTGTGTGTGTGTGTGTGTGTGTGTACTCACCTATATGTACTCACCTATATGTGCTTGCAGGATCGAGCATTGACTCTTGGATCCCGCCTTTCGAGCATCGGTTGTTTACAGCAATGACTCCTGTCCCATTTCCCTATCATACCTGGTTTTAAAATTATGAATAGTATTTGCTTCCACAACCTGTTCCTGAAGTGCATTCCATTTCCCCACTACTCTCACGCTAAAAGAAAACTTCCTTACATCTCTGTGACTCATCTGAGTTTCAAGCTTCCATCCATGTCCTCTCGTTCTGTTACTATTCCGTGTGAACATTTCGTCTATGTCCACTCTGTCAATTCCTCTGAGTATCTTATACGTTCCTATCATGTCCCCCCTCTCCCTTCTTCTTTCTAGTGTCGTAAGGCACAGTTCCCTCAGGCGCTCTTCATACCCCATCCCTCGTAGCTCTGGGACGAGTCTCGTTGCAAACCTCTGAACCTTTTCCAGTTTCATTATATGCTTCTTCAGATGGGGACTCCATGATGAGGCGGCATACTCTAAGACTGGCCTTACGTAGGCAGTGTAAAGCGCCCTAAATGCCTCCTTACTTAGGTTTCTGAATGATGTTCTAACTTTTGCCAGTGTAGAGTACGCTGCTGTCGTTATCCTATTAATATGTGCCTCAGGAGATAGATTAGGTGTTACGTCCACCCCCAGGTCTCTTTCACGCGTCGTTACAGGTAGGCTGTTCCCCTTCATTGTGTACTGTCCCTTTGGTCTCCTATCTCCTAGTCCCATTTCCATAACTTTACATTTGCTCGTGTTGAATTCTAGTAGCCATTTCTCTGACCATCTCTGCAATCTGTTCAGGTCCTCTTGGAGGATCCTGCAATCCTCATCTGTCACAACTCTTCTCATCAACTTTGCATCATCCGCAAACATCGACATGTAGGACTCTACGCCTGTAAACATGTCGTTAACATACACAAGAAATAGAATTGGTCCCAGCACCGATCCTTGTGGTACTCCACTTGTTACTGTTCGCCAGTCCGACTTCTCGCCCCTTACCGTAACTCTTTGGCTCCTTCCTGTTAGGTAGTTCCTTATCCATTCTAGGACCTTTCCCCCCACCCCCGCCTGCCTCTCGAGCTTGAACAGCAGTCTCATGTGCGGTACTGTATCAAAGGCTTTTTGGCAGTCCAGAAATATGCAGTCTGCCCAACCATCTCTGTCCTGTCTTATCCTCGTTATTTTATCATAGAATTCCAGAAGGTTTGTTAGGCACGATTTCCCTGTCCAGAACCCATGTTGATGTTTGTTCACAAACCTAATGTTCTCCAGGTGTGCAACCAGTCGTAGCCTAATTATTCTTTCCAGTATTTTACAGGGGATGCTTGTCAGTGATACAGGTCTGTAGTTAAGTGCCTCCTCCCTATCTCCTTTCTTGAAGATCGGCACGACATTTGCCTTCTTCCAGCAACTGGGCAATTCTCCTGACATAAGTGACTCATTAAAGATCATTGCCAGAGGCACGCTGAGGGCCTGTGCTGCTTCTTTTAGTATCCACGGTGATACTTTGTCTGGTCCAACTGCTTTAGTTGCATCTAGAGTTGTCAACTGTTTCATTACCTCCTCTGCTGTCACCTCTATATCTGATAGTCTTTCATCTAGGGTAACCCCTTCCAACAATGGGAGCTGCTCAGGCTCGGTAGTGAACACTCCATGGAAACTGGCATTCAGTGCCTCGCAGATTTCCTTGTCACTTTCAGTATATGCCCCCTCTGTCTTCCTTAGTCTTGTCACTTGGTCGTTCACCGACATTTTTCTTCTTATATGACTGTGTAGTAACTTAGGTTGTTTTTTCGCTTTGATTGCAATATCGTTCTCATAGTCCCTTTCCGATGTTCGTCTTATGTTAATGTAATCGTTCCTAGCTCTGTTGTATCTGCTTCTGTTGTCCTCTGTTCTTTGTCTTCTGTACTTCCTCCACTCCCGCCTGCTGGCCATTTTTGCTTCCTGACACTGTCTATTAAACCATGGGTTATTATATTCCTTCTTATTTTTTCCCTTTACCGTTGGTATAAATCTCTCTTCGGCCTCCTGGCATTTCTGTATGACTAGGTCCATCATATCTTGGACTGTTTTTCCTCTAATTTCTTCCTCCCACTGCACTTCACCCAGATAGTCCCTTATCCTCATATAGTCCCCTTTCCTGTAGTCAGCTCTCCTTTCCCAGATCTCTTGTCCCATGGTCATAATTTTGAATTCCATCATGTAGTCAAAGACTAGGACACAATGGTCACTGGCCCCTAGAGGTATTTCATGCTCTAAATTCTCGATATCTTCTACGTTCTGGGTGAAAATCAGGTCTAATAGGCTCGGTGCATCTCCTCCTCTTTCCCTTGTGTCTTCCTTCACATGTTGTGTCAGGAAATTCCTGTCTATAACATCTACTAATTTTGCTCCCCACGTTTCATCCCCTCCATGGGGATTCCTTGATTCCCAATTTATCTCTCCATGATTTAGGTCCCCCATGATCAGCAGCTTCGCTCTCATTCTGTGGGCTAGTGTTGCTGCCTTCTGCAGTTCATCAATACATGCTTTGTTGTTGTCATCATACTCCTGCCTGGGTCTTCTACTGTTTGGTGGGGGATTGTAGATTACCATGATCACAATCTTCCTCCCATCTACTGTCAGAGTTCCATGTATGAAGCTTGTGCACTCATTGGTAACTCGATTTCCCAGGTCTTCAAACTTCCATTTCCGCTTTATTAGGAGTGCTACTCTACTGTGTGTGTGTGTGTGTGTGTGTGTGTGTGTGTGTGTGT
The DNA here is from genome assembly GCF_040958095.1 of Procambarus clarkii. Classification (NCBI taxonomy): domain Eukaryota; kingdom Metazoa; phylum Arthropoda; class Malacostraca; order Decapoda; family Cambaridae; genus Procambarus; species Procambarus clarkii. Next base: position 21,651,642 of record NC_091235.1, on the reverse strand, counting down.
GTGTGTGTGTGTGTGTGTGTGTGTGTGTGTGTGAAAAAGAGATAGTGTGTGGTTAAAGCATATTTGTGCAGCTGGCAGACTCCCACTTTTTTGAGGGAGGAAAGTTGATATAAAGTTTACAGAGAATGGTTCAGCATTTAAGCAGAGTCTCTGAGTTAGGATATAAAGTTTACAGTCAGGATATAAAGTTTCCAGTTAACCTTGTTATTGAGGAAGAAAATAAAAGAATGCGTCTTAAGCCAGCCAACAGAAAGTATTACAGTTACACAATATCTTACGTGCCAGGGAACTTATATGGTCATCATGGCAACACAATGTCTTTCGTGTCAGAATTCTAGTGTCGAGGTATATTGACAAACATTATGGAACACCAACGTCAGACCTGTAGACCAGCCCCAGACCTGTAGACCAACCCCAGACCTGTAGACCAACCCCAGACCTGTAGACCAACCCCAGACCTGTAGACCAACCCCAGAGCTGTAGACCAAACCCAGAGCTGTAGACCAACCCCAGAGCTGTAGACCAACCCCAGAGCTGTAGACCAACCCCAGAGCTGTAGACCAACCCCAGAGCTGTAGACCAGCCCCAGTCCTGTAGACCAACCCCAGAGCTGTAGACCAACCCCAGAGCTGTAGACCAACCCCAGACCTGTAGACCAGCCCCAGACCTGTAGACCAACCCCAGAGCTGTAGACCAGCCCCAGAGCTGTAGACCAGCCCCAGACCTGTAGACCAACCCCAGAGCTGTAGACCAACCCCAGACCTGTAGACCAACCCCAGACCTGTAGACCAACCCCAGACCTGTATACCACTCCACCTGTCACCTGGCCCCTGTCGACCACTCCAGTTGTCACCTGGCTCTGTCGATCACTCCAGCTGTCACCTGGCCCCTGTCGACCACTCCAGCTGTCACCTGGCTCTGTCGACCACTCCAGCTGTCACCTGGCTCTGTCGACCACTCCACCTGTCACCTGGCCCCTGTCGACCACTCCACCTGTCACCTGGCCACTGTCGACCATTCCAGTTGTCACCTGGCCCTGTCGACCACTCCAGCTGTCACCTGGCTCTGTCGACCACTCCATCTGTCACCTGGCCTTGCAGACGAATGAAATTCCATCTCGAGTTCTTCCCCGCCTGCTGTGTAATGGAATTTGAAGTTTAGTTGTGCTCGCTTTGGCCAGAGTCAGCTGAAATGGCATGGCAACAGGAACAGCTGGTACACGAAGCTTGGGACAGCTGGTACACGAAGCTTGGGACAGCTGGTACACGAAGCTTGGGACAGCTGGTACACGAAGCTTGAGACAGCTGGTACACGAAGCTTGGGAGACATAGTACACGAAGCTTGAGGCTAAGCTATGGAGGGGGATGTCAACGTGGATACTCCTTCTATGGGGTATAAGTTACAGCCAGGTAACCCTTTCATATGAACAAATGGAAATTGAGGGGGATAAAATTAAGGTTAGGGGAGTGGGGAGAGGGGGGAATGAGAGAAGAGGGGGGGGGGGAAGGGGAGAAGGGGCAAGAAGGGGTGGAAAAGGGGGGAGGGGAAGAGGTGAACTCTCCCTAGGCACTGCTGGGTACCCCTTCAGGTATATCTGTATCTACAAGAGAGAATGTCTGGTTGTCTGTCCAAGTTTAGAGGGCCAGATGCTTAAAGCTAGTCTCTTACTCAACTTTGCAGGAAGAATGGTCTGGGGTATGGGACGAGCATAGGTTGGTCGGGCTGGCAAGAATTTAAGAGGAAACAGCATGTCAGGGTCACATTTTGACCCCCCTGCGGCAATTTTTGACACTGTCAGCCGGCTATAGCCACCCAAATCTTTTGTAAAAAAAAAATCTTACAATAATATACACCATTATTCACTGATAGGAAAATTAACAAATATTCTACTATTGATTCTTGGGTTGTAGTTGGATTAAACAGTCAATCCTATCAAAGCATCAGAGACTTAAACCCCCCTCATTCTTAAAGCAAACGGGTTATCTTGAGGTTATCTTGAGATGATTTCGGGCCTTTTTTTTTTTTAGTGTCCTCGCGGCCCGGTCCTCGACCAGGCCTCCACCCCCAAGAAGCAGCCCGTGACAGCTGACTAACACCAAGGTACCTATTTTACTGCTAGGTAACAGGGGCATAGGGTGAAAAAAAACTTTGCCCATTGTTTCTCGCCGGCGCCCGGGATCGACCCCGGGACCACAGGATCACAAGTCCAGCGTGCTGTCCGCTCGGCCGACCGGGTAATTATTACAAAAAAAAATAATATTTCACACTACTAGGCTTCTCCCACCGGCAGACCACCCACATGCCAAGATAGACTATTATATTTTTTTGTATGTGAGAGACGGACACAACGATAACTAAGATAACTAGAGATAAACTTGAAGAGGGACTGGGTCGACCCGGACAAAGAGGGAGAAAGGAAGACAAACAGAAACCAGAGACAGACAACAACACCGATACAGGAAGAGATAAACAGATAGACAGAGATGGGAGACATTTGAAGAGAGGGAGGGAGATAGGTGGATAGGGGAGGGAAAGAGTGGAGGATAGATGGAAGAGGGAAGAGTGGGGGAGAAATGTGGTAAGGGTGATAGAGTGGGAAGGAGAGGTGGGAAAAGGAGAGGAGAGGGAGATGGCTTTTGTTTCGTGTTGGACACTAGCTAATCCTCTGGAGGGTTATTAAGGTCACCACAAAAGCTTGTATCACTTTTCAAATTGTCAACTAAATGTTAATCACTTTATGCCAAAAATGTTTGATTTACATTGCTGTATACCAGTTTGGTCCAGTCATTATTGTAATGATTTGTATAAGGTGTTACAAATATAGTTTCAGATTCTGATTATATTTTAGAGAACATAGTCCAGGACTAAAGTAAATTTTTAAGTGGCTATACAACAGTGTATATTTATCAGAATATACACCTATGTTAAGGAGCCTCTTTTTCGTTTCGTGTTGGACTTAAGACTAATCCTCTGGTGGGTTATTAAGATAACCAAAACACCCCTCAGTGAATAATCCCTGTTTAAGGTCTTTATAGTTCTGCACTTAATAAATGTCTCCTGATGACTTCTCGGTATTGACTTATATTCCTATCAGAGGTTCTTATTTTCCCCAATTTTTTTAAGACTACCATAAGAATGCCATGGAAACTCACTAGTAAAATTTGTTTTAATAAATAGCTGGTATCTGTTTTAGTGTTATGCTTGAAGTGACGGTACAGTTTGATAGGTTCATGAATTTTGTTGAAAGCAAATACTTGCATTGCGTCAGCCAGCTTGTCTCTCTAGCCATACTGGCTTAGCAGCTGCTTCAGACAATTACTTGCGTCAACTACTTCTGAAAGTGATAATTTTACTCCCTTCATTCCTCGTAATGTAACAATAACGTCATTAACGTTGTTATAACGTTCTGACAACGAAAAATAGTAAAACTAACGGGGAACAGGAAGGCAGGATCGAAGCAGCATTCTAGATTCGATCCCATTGTCCTGCTGCAAAGATTTTCACATAGAGACATCACATTTCTACGATTTCATTGTATAGTAAAAACTAACTTTGTGTTTATCCTGGGCACCTATCACAGGGTATCGCAGAAGGCGAGGACGAGCTGTCGTTGTGTGTGGGAGAAAAGACGAAGGGTGTGAGTAACGACGGTGTGTAAGCTGTAAATAGCCTGGGGGAATGTGAGGGCGTCAGTTGAGAGGAGAGGGTCGTCTTGCCGTCCTCCAAACTACCGAGTTGCTAGAAAACGTATCACGTTTGACTGGTGATGTATATGTCCCGTCTCGCCTGTTAAATGTGTTAATTAGGATGTAAATGTGAGCCAGGGATATATTTCTATGTAGTAGAGGGGTATGGTTAGAATCGGGTTGGATGAATGTAAGTACAGTATAGTGTTTATAGGAAGTTATGCACGGGTTGAGTGTGTGTGTGTGTGTGTGTGTGTGTGTGTGTGTGTGTGTGTGTGTGTGTGTGTGTGTGTGTGTGTGGTTTTCCATATATTTCTCTATTGTCACAGCAGCAACTAAACCCCTCTTGCGCAACCTCTATATCCAACCGGTTGTGTACCTTGTCATCCTTACTCTTCCTTCCTTCCATCCCTACCATTTCCGCTCCTGACACGGCTGCTTCTTCATCCCCCCCATCTTCAACACCTATCGCCAAACAACCCCTGCCACCCCTCGCCTACACCCTGCAATGCCACCCCCTTCCGCCCTGCCAATCCCTATCAACGTCTCTCAAACTCCCCATCCTAACATGACATCCCTCCTTCCCAAGCCCTGCCATCCCCCCCTTTCCTTCGTCCTGCCATCCCCCATTCCTGCGCCCTGCCAGCCAGTCCCCCCCAACACGTGCGGAACAACATCACTCGCTCTGTCGCCACTTCATCTCTCCGCTCTGCATATTTTTCACACATTTTTAACAGCGAGACGCTAATCTTTTCCGGCACAAGATGCTTCAGCGCCTCTCACCGTCAAGTGACGCGTCTTCCTTCACATCATGATCTTGAGGTGCTGCTGGTAGCCCCATACTAAAGCAATTTTCAGTGTTCCATACGTAATAAAAAGTTTTTTCTGTCTATGTATACTTGTCTGAATCTATCTGTCTGTCTATTGTTGTGTATCTGCAGCTGTCTCTCTTATTTATCTATGTCTATCTGTCTCTCTCTATCTGTTTCTTGATCAGTCTCTGTATCCGTCTGTTTGTCTGTATCTGTCTGTCTCTGTGTATGTATTTATTATTTGTACTCACTATTTGTGCCTGCAGGACCGAGTTCTTAACTCTTGGACCCCGCCTTTCTAACCGTCGGGTGTCTAATGTACTGACACCAGACCTATTTTTTCATCTCATATTTACTTCGGTTTATGTGCGGTGTTTATTTGTGAATGTGAATATTAGTTTCAAAATTTTCAATACAATGAAAAGCCCAGATGATCATTCATAAGATGACACATGTAACAGTATTGTCGTAGCTAACATGATACTCATCCAAACCATAAACTCTGATAGCTTGTGTCTCATCTAACCAAAACTTCAGATATCTAATTTACAAACTAATGGGTAATACAAATTCATCACCATAGCAACATCTCTCCAACACACGTGTTCCATCCTAGCATCATACTTTGTGTCCTCCATGCTAATTTAGACCTCACAAAGCCAACAGGAGTTTCTGAATTAGGGTTCACCTCAGAGGTATTCTAAGATGTATTACCAGATAAAGTTTGTTAGTCAGTTGGATGAGAGCAGAAGCATTCATGAATTTTAAGTGCAGGGAGTTAAGTTGGTTGGGTGTGTTATGTGTTAATTAGGTGGAGGTGAGATTTGCATTGTGAGTTTGCTCAGGCTTGATTTGTGGAAGTTGGTGGCATGAGAGAGAGAGAGAGAGAGAGAGAGAGAGAGAGAGAGAGAGAGAGAGAGAGAGAGAGAGAGAGAGAGAGAGAGAGAGAGAGAGAGAGAGAGAAAGAGAGAAAGAGCTGTTTTGGTACTTAGGTGCTCAGTGATGCACATTAGTGTTCAGTGTTGTGTTTTCCATCACAGGAAGCTTGGCCTCTGTTCTCTTGTGTTGGTAGCTTTGGCGTTGAACTTTGGGCAGATCATCCGCGAGAGGGGTTTTAAAGTCACACAACTGCTTACTGATCAACCAGTTGGAACACTTTGCTCCTCAATATAGTTCTATGCTTTCGTAAACTCTCCCTAAATGTACACAGAGAAACGACGTATACTTCTGGGTGTATGTACTCTTTGTTTCTTGTAGATGTGTCGCTCAAATGGTTAAATATTTTTCTAGCAAGAAGAAATCTGGTTTAGTTCTTCCTCCTCATTGCTAATAATAATAATAACCTTTCCTTGCAAGTTTCGACAATTATTTTCATTATTTATATACAGTAGTTCTTAGCTGTTTTTATATATTTTATATATGTTTTGTGTAGTAATATATAAACATCTTTTTTGTTGTTTAGTAACGTGCAAATATGTATTTTAATGTGTAGTAGTTTGCAGGTATATATATATTTCAAAGATTGAGGTCAATTATATTTAGATGCTCTTGATGAAGCTGAACCATTTGCACACCAATTAATTTGGAGCTGGATTATCTCTACCATTTGGAAATTGAGGGCCAACCTAATTCAATAAAAAAAGGTGTTGGGGTGATATTTGGTAATTTTCTAATCTGTCTTAGAACTATAACGGTGGAGTAGATTCTAATATGTCACAGTGGACGGCATATGTTTTGTATGTACAATATTAGAAAGGTTAACCGGCGGTGCCCGGGCCTCTTACCACCCTCCTTCTCTCCCTCTTCCATTCCCCCTCTCTCAGAAAAAAAAATATTATGTACTGTAACTGTTGAACTGTGGGAAATTATCCTCTGTTCAAAAATATTGACAAGACCTTGGAACTTTTTGATGTACATGTAGTGTTTAATTATGAAAATATCATTTGAAAAATATGAATAAGAAACATCCCTCATAGAGATAATTGTGTCTCTACGAGGGGTCTACAATCCCTACAGGGTATTTACAAAATACCCTGTAGACAGTGTAATTCACTATATATAGCTCAAAAATCTAAACATTTACATTTTAAATTTTGTTGCATAAATATTATGTAAGAAGTGCTCAATTATCTAACGCTTTATTTGTTCATGTGTCAGAAAATTCTCATCAAATTGATTGGCAGAGGTGTTCTTCAATAACAAATTGTAACAGCATTTTTAACAGAAACATTAATGAATCTGCACTAACCAGGTAAGAAGAGACGCCAACAGTTGAACACATGGCTACGAAAAAGAGCAAACCACCTGAAGCATCAGGTGAGCATCAGGAGCACACGACACGTGGTCTCCAACCCCCCCCCCCTCTCCCCTCCCGTTGCTCCAACAGCATGAATGGGGCAACGTCGTCATTAATTCAGCAAACTTAATCACTTAATGCCACGAACGTCCCTGTCGTTTTCAAGTGCCGCGAGGGGCTTCAGGCTCCCGCCATTAATGACGCCCCTGTTCTGATGTCTCTCGTAGGAGCCGGTCGGCCGAGCGGACAGCACGCTGGACTGTGATCCTGTGGTCCCGGGTTCGATCCCGGGCGCCGGCGAGAAACAATGGGCAGAGTTTCTTTCACCCTATGCCCCTGTTACCTAGCAGTAAAATAGGTACCTGGGTGTTAGTCAGCTGTCACGGGCTGCTTCCTGGGGGTGGAGGCCTGGTCGAGGACCGGGCCGCGGGGACACTAAAGCCCCGAAATCATTTCAAGAAGAAGATAGTACTGAGGTTTCCTGTCAAGTGTTGGGAGATGATTTCGCGCTTGGGACACTTCTTCCTTGATAATAGAGAGATTGTAAAAAATTGTACTCCTATTATTATCCCCTTACTCCCCCTTTATTACACCTATCCCATACGTAGAATGATGAAGATTAAGCCACCCAAGAGGTGTCACGGGCATGAGTAACCCGAAAACCTCCATACATACCTGTTGTTGTTGTTATAGATTCAGCTACTCGGAACAGGTTCCAAGTAGCATGGGCTATGGTGAGCCCGAAATTTACCTGACACAGGAGCGGGGCAAGTAGCACGGGCTATGGTGAGCCCGTAATGGACTTGCCAGGCACAGTAGCCTCATACGTACCTTTCGGCTTGCTGTTATCTTCCGCTAAGATTTTCTCCTCGCCTCTCTCTCTTGCTTTACTTAATGCCAGTCCTTCCTTTGTCTCATACGGGCTCACCATAGCCCGTGCTACATGGACACTTCGTCCTGAGTAGCTAAATCTTTAACAACAACAACAACAACAACCTTGTCTCATCTACCACTTGCGGGCTATTCATGCCCGTGCCACCTCTTGGGTGACTTAACCTTCATCAATCAATCAATCAATCATCTTGTCTCATCAGTTACAGTTCCGCTCCTGTGCCAGCTAAGTCCACTACGGGCTCACCATAGCCCGTGCTACTTGGAACTTTTTGTTGCGAGTAGCGGAATCTAAAAAAAAAAAAAAACCTTATCTCATTACACTCGACTTGATAAATGGTCCAGGACGGACCGAAACGTCGTCGCTTCTTCATTTTCTGGTATGTGTTATCTAGACCCTGGTACCTTGCATGTACCCGACGTTGTAAAAAAAAATTTGTGTATTGAAGTTTTAAATCGAATAAAATATTAAATTATAAATATATATAGAAGACAAGAAGTAGAAGACAATAGGAGAGCGTACGGGAGAGCCCCACAAGGCTTCCCCGGATGCTACATATCCTCTTCTTGGAGGACGAGGGTCCCTACAAACACAATCAGGGCCGGTACCCCTATTATATGCTAGATTTTGAATGCGTGTGTGTATATATATATATATATATATATATATATATATATATATATATATATATATATATATATATATATATATATATATATATATATATATATATAAAGTTTTTAATTTATTCCCTACATGTCCTAGAATAATAAAATAAATGTAGAAAATCACTTAAACACCTGCACCAAAAATGCTCGGGAGTCTGCAGCTGATGATGTCAATTTCAATCTCAAAATTCCCCTCCCCTCCAACTCCACCCCCCAACCTCCCCCTCGTTTATGTTACACCATTATAGAAAGATCGGGCGGTCTTGACCACACTGTTCACCTGTTAGCATCCAACCAACGTAAGTGAACTAGCTATCACCTTCCCCCACCAGGGAAGGTTAAAAAACTTGAAAGTTTTTCCCACCACATTCATCAATCTCCATCAAGAGGTTCAGTGATCTCCAGTGAATGTCCAGAGCTATTCCCAGCAATTATATACATCCAGAGTCACCCCAAAAATGCTGCCTAGCTTCTATCAGAGATAAATGATCATTTCCCTTCTCCCTTCTGCTGAGGTAGATTTAGTGCAGCGATTGGGAAAGGGAACTTTCATTTTTTACCACTCCTCTCCCCTTCCCTCCCTTTCACCGTTCTCTTGCCTCCTCAGCCCCTTTCTGCCTTCTCACCCATCTCAGGTCCTATACTTAGTCAAGTATTTCAATTTTACTCTCAAATATTCATCTATTTTCCACTTTTTGTATATCTGCCGTCTAATTATTGCAAGAAACAGTGCATAAAACCCTTTGCATAGGCTCGTTAGTACCAGACCGGTGGTTACAGCTCAACTAGGTTGAGAATTGCCGTCTGCAATACTGGATATTTCATTTATAGTTAAATAAAGTTGGTAAAAATTAGGTAAACATTTTCGAAAAAACTTAAAACAAAAACTGCCTAACACGCAGTTACTTTTATTAGTAAAAACACTTATTAGTAAGTCAGCCAAAACGCACTGTACCGATCCCATTTAAATGGAGACCGTCCATTTTGAACAAGTGATATTTGGTTATAAAAAATAATGTTTTCGAGCGTAGAGAGACATCAAGCGACAATTTATAGTGAAGGTCACGTCCCAGTGGTTACAGTATGCATGAGTGGCGTTGGTTTGACGTTGAACCAACGCTGTAAACGTTGATTCGGCGTTGAATTAATGTTGCTCTTGGACAGTGCGACCACTAGGTTATTGGGGGAGACATTTTCTTTCGCGTAACTTAGACGTACACAACTTCAAATAGTTTTCAGTAATTAACTTATCTAAACTTATGAGGGTTACAATAAATTAGCCTGGGTAAACCTAGGTTAGGTTAGGCTAGGCTAGGTCAGATCAGGCTTGGTTAGATTAGGCTAGGTTTGGTTTGGTTAGGCTAGGTTAGATTAGGCCAGGCTAGATTAGTTTTAAATTCGTTTTTTTAAAACCATTTTATGGATTCCCCATTGTAGGGCAAAGGGGGGAAAGGACCTCTCAGGCTTATCGAGGTTCCCCACCTGGCCAACGGCTGATCTCTCAGAATGCAACCCACAACAGTTGCCAAACTCCCATGCACCTGTCTGCTTGCACAGTGTAGGAACATCATGTTGACCAATCCACACACTAGAAAATGAAGGGACGACGACGTTTCGGTCCGTCCTGGACCATTCTCAAGTCGATTGTGGTCCAGGACAGACCGAAACGTCGTTGTCCTTTCATTTTCTAGTGTGTGGATTGGTCAACATACTTCAGCCACGTTATTGTGACTTATCGCCTGCATAGGAACATCATGCTGTTAAGGCTGATCTTCGCTCGTAATGGGAAGGGAATGATCATTCCTATCCAATCCAACCCCTCCATTGCTGTCAAGAACTTGTCAGTTGCAAACTTACTCTTCAAAGACGGTCACGTTATACTTGCTGAGTATACTTGTGGAGTATAATGCTAGGCTGCCTCGTTTTACTTGTATACTAGTCAAGTCTGTCTATTTATTTTGCTGAGGCTTATTTAACAGTGTCAAATAATTGTTTTTGATGTTCAGGTATTTCTTAAATAAGACTTTAGAATTTCTGCTCACAGATGGAAGCTGTTTTAATAGTCAAACTGGTCGTATTTGATATGGGTAATTAATAAGCCTGCTGATTAAGCCACAAGCATGTGGCTTATACGAGTGGGTATAATTAAATTAATATAATTAACTCGTATAATTAAATTAACGAACAATTTTATCTATATTATTTTTAAGCTGCATCACTTATGAACCCATCCCTGTCCTTGTGTGGCAGTGCACAATAGAAAGTTTATTTTACATATTCATACATTAAAACATTGATTGTAACCATGATATATATATATGTGCTTCAGCCTACAGTTTAGACCTATTGTCTTGTGTATGACCCTCTGTCCTGTGACAAAGGAATACCAGCAGTATCCTCACTTTAATAAGACTTAATTGAAATCCTCAGATTAGGCAAAATTGTAATTAAATTTTGTCAATAAAGATGTTAATAATATTATGACATTTCTCTGTCTCTTTCATCTAATGTCTTTCTTCAATTCTTCCACCTCCCCCTAATCTCTATTTCCTTTCTTCTCTCTCTCCGTACTCACCAATCCTTGTCCAGTCGTGAAATATCTACAGTCCCTCTTCCACTTTCTCTCGTGCACTCCCTCTCTACTACTCTTCCTTCCCTTCTCTACCCTTCCCCTTACCTTCTCTACCCTTCCCCCTTCCCTCCGTACTCTCCCCTTTCCTTTGCTCCCGAGCTGTGCAAAAGGCCCTGGGGTGATTCCCCCGAGGAGATAGCATGGAACTGAGCCGCACCAATCTGGAAGAGGTATTCAATCCCACGTAGCCTCGGATTCACCGCACGCCTCTAAGAGAGGTTTGATCTGCCGATGCTACACACATAAGCCAACAAAAGTGGATCCACTCTATAGTTCCAATCCAACGTATGTGTTTTTTCTTTATAGATCGAGCTAAAAATTTTACATGTAATATCGAAGATAACAATGCTTCTTGGTGTTTTGTGCATGCTTAGTTATTGACAGAAATGGAAGTGTTTTAGATGTTTATAACTACATGACACACTGGATGTATGAAAATACTTGCTAGTGGGAACAGGTGGCAGAAAGTGGGAGAGATCTGCATTTGATGGGGCTTATTAATACAGGTAGGTGGTAGTAGGTGTGAAAAATCTGCATATGACGGTGGTTTAATACAAGCAGACGACAATATCGGTGCTGCCGCTGTAGTAAATGATGATGCAATTACCATACACGTAATTTTAATAATTATGATATTAGAGATGATGTCAATCAAATATCGTAAATGAAGATCCGTGCTTAAAATACTGGACAACGACTGAGCCTCAAGGTATGCTCGTACAAGCTGTAGCTCTCCCTAGAGAGAGAGAGAGAGAGAGACAAAGAATGAGACAGAGACAAAGAATCATAAATTATTAGTAATGTTAGAAACTAGATCAGAATTCTTGTTTATCATCCGGACCTCAGTCATTTCCGTCTCTTAATATTATGTCACCGGACTCTCTATATAGGCTATTATTTGACGTACATCTGAAGGCTCCTTCCTGTCTCTGGGAAACCATGTAAGCCGGTGTGGTGATGAGGCAGTCCGTCCACCTATGGTTTCAAAACGTCAAGAAAACTGTTAATTTAAAATGTCCGCTCCTAACCTAACAGATTCAGCCAGAGGACCCAAAACCGAAAACGGGAACGTCACTTTCGCGAGCCGCTTCCATTTTCTAGTACGACAATTTTTGGCCTAATGTAACGCATTCGAGCGAAAAGCGACGTTCTTTGTAAGAAGACAGGTTGGATGATGAGCCTTGAAGAACCTGGAGCAACATCTAACACTCTTTGGTCCCACACCCCCGCACCGCCTGGCTTCAGCCATTCAGGGTATTCACGCGTGAAAATTTGTGATTGGAAACACCCTCGATTTCAGTTTGCGAGCGCGACTACTAGAGATCAAAGAAATATTTACGCCTAGGCGAACAGAATTGCGTATATAGTGCACTGCTTTGATGTCGAACCTCGGAAGCTTTGTGTGCGTCGCTGGCGCCTCGTGTTTTAAACGAGCACATCATTAGAACGAATTCCGCTGTTTTGTGCCACTTCGCCTGAAATGAAGAGAAAGGAAACTCGAGTAAAAGAAGAAAGACAAGGAAGTACGAGGGAGATGAGAATGGGGGTGGATGAATAGTGGGGATGATAAAAAGCAGATGGAATGACAAATGAAACAGCAAAACTAGAAACGCCGGCAGCAACAACACAAGCAGCAGCAGCCTCATGACCAGCACATCAACATAAACATTAAAAACTGTTATATTTTTTCTGATGCGTAGTGATATATCACTCATTACGATCTCCTCATAACTTTTGTCCAGGATGAGCCAGATATGGCTACTGATCTCGTAACAGTTCAGGTTCATTTTTTTAAGTTAAAACAGATTGGAGGAAATTACATCAGGCCCATAGCTGTCTACCTAAAATACAGCCGTAACCATTAAGATACAGTAGATAGCCACGCTAACAATGCAGTGTTTCTGAAAGCTGACTCCAGACTGTTAATGGTGAATAGGCCAGTGCGGAAAAGGGGGGAGACCTTTCACATGCCTCCAGCATCCTGTGTCTGTCGAGGTTGCTAGAGTGTGACCTTCAGAAAAATTCAGGCAAAAGTACGCGTATTTCTGAAACCTAAGCTACGTCCTCTCCTGTGGTGTACTTTTAATGATGAGTTTAATGAGAAAATTTAATGAGAAGGTCTTATTTCTGACTACATTGCACAGGTATTAGCCTTAGTCATCGAGGGGATGAGCCTTGTGCACAAAAAATTTTGAAACACAAAATGTAAACAGAAAATCTCTAAAGAATAGAGATTTGATGTCAGGACTAACATCAACATGCTGAATCCATGTTGATGTTAGGAGACAATATTCAACTATGCAGTGTGTCCTACGAGTCTCCCTTGGAGCAGTCTTTCTTGTACCTTGCATGGAATGTACTCGTCTGTAGTTCAGTAACTCTTGTCTGCCTCTCGTTTCTTGTATGTAGACTCAGCATTAACCCTTCTTCTTCTTAATAGTGAAGAGTTGAATAATTAAACAGCCTTGCAGCCGGCCTCTTTTAGAATTCATTTTGAAATTTTGTTACAGCGTGAGGCTTTTATCACATCCTGGGCTTCAAGTTGCTTTTATTTTTTCTTCTGGCGTCACCTTTAGTTCGGTTGGGTCAGCATACAAGAATTTCTGTTACATTCGCGTCTGAAGACTTCCGGGAACTTTCCAGTGATGTTGTATATGTATCTTTGTTCTTCTCTGTGTGTTCTCTACCACATGATAAGTATAGTGAGTCGTGTGTGGACGGTATCGTAAGTCCTGCGATAACAGGTGTTGCTATCTAGTGCTTTTTGTTACTAAATATATGATAATTCCTTAGTTTATTCTTCGCTAATAAAATCAAAACTATAACGAGGATGTGGAGAAACACCTCGAATATAAACCAGTTTCTGTTGTGGTAAAATTGCTCTGACGAAGCCAATCAAAGCCGGATATAGCCCGTATTCCCTAACGACTGTTGCTCTCTACTGAAATAGTTCTGACCTGCTATTTGACTTGTCATCCGCCTCCATGAAAACCAACAGAATTGCAGGTATTTATTTCTTAATTTTTATTCAGTTATAAAACAAACCTTTGGTCAAGAGCTTCATCCATATTTATATCAAGTAATATCACGTTAATGTCCAAGGTGAAATCCCCAGTGTGGAGTAGGCGATAAATTATTATTAAAAATTAAAATACTGAAAAATAACAGGTTGCGAGTGGAATATTGTTGACTGGTCGCTCTTGGTGTTTTCAGATGCAATAAGTTAAAACTTAATTGATAACAATAGCTATGTATTTATATCATGATAAGTATGTAAATAAAATACAATAAGTAGGCTGTGTCGACAATAATTGATCACACAATAAATATTGTAAAGAAACACACGGCAATTGACTTCAAATAGAGACCTGATCCTTTAAAAGATATTAATGATTTCATGATTTTGATAATAGGCCACTTAAACCTAATATAAACAGTTCGACTAGACCCGTCAGTTGAAAAATAGAATCAAATTTGTAAAGTTCCGTAACATCTGAGTCCAACAGAACAAATGGTCTTAAATCCTGAGACATTTCGACCAGACTTGGGAAGCTGCAAGTGATGATCCGAGATGACCTTAAGATTGAAGAGTGATGCTGCTAGACAGGATGCTGCTAGACAGGATGCTGCTTCTCCATATAGCACCCACTGTCCTGAGTCACAAGGCGACCAACAGACTTCCAGAACACTCATCAGTGCGCAATCAGAACGCTGGGAATATAAAAAATAAAGTAGATGAGATTCTCTGAGAAACGAGAACAGAACGCTGGTCATATTTTGCCAAGCTTTTTTTATTGCGCTCTTGCTGTCGAATGGAAATGTGGAAGAAAGAGAAGTGAAAGAGGGGAAATAACCGGGCCCATCTTTTGACGATTTCGAGGATCAACGTCTCCGCGGTCCAGTCTCTGTACAAACCTCCTGTTTGGTGCTCTCGTCAATCAGGCTGTTCGATGCGGTCTCTCTCTTGTTGCAGGTCGGTGTTCAATCCCCGACCGTCCAAGTGGTTTGCCATTCCTTCATTCCGTCCTATCTTAAATCCTTGTCCTCATTCCTTCCAGGCTGACCTACTTTCTAAGATGTTCGCCATCTTTCAACAATATTAAATTAGAAGAGTACGACAGCTTGCTGAAATCAACACTAGAAAATCGTAATGACTTAGCGCTTTCTGCTGGTAATTATCTTACCTCACTACCCACAGAAATCACAACAGCGTTCATTTGATGCAACACGCTATTGTGATTTCTGTGTGTAGTGAAGTAAGGACGAAGAGGTAGAACAGCTTGTTGACAGGGCCCGGGTGCATGGGGGGAATGGTGTAAAAACCCCGGTTTGTGTCTCGGAGAGGCTGCTGCGGGATCCGTGTGAGAACAGTAGCACTCCCGGTTGCAATTCTTTTAACCATGTTGTGGTACAGTCGATTAAGGCGCGTCTGGGATCCTCTCGGACGTATGTTCGAACCCTCATCACGGCCCTTGTGGATTTGTTTATCTTACCTCACGGTCACTTCAACATTATTCACTCAAGCCAATCGCAATATTCATAACGTTCGAATATTTTAAATCAAGTCTAGCCGATCGAATGGTTTTGCCCTTTCCGAACAGCAGATTGAAATTCTAAATATTGCAGATGTAATATATATACTTGAGACGCATCGCAGCCTTGGGAAGGCCAGAATCACAAAACTCATGAGATCCTGGGTCACTGAACAGGGATATAATAGTATTTCATATCATAATTGTCCACAGTGTTGACTGTTCCCAGATTCTGTTACCACAGATTCAATAGATAGAGTCTGTGGTGACAGAATCTCGTAGATTCTGTTACCACAGGGAGTCGGTCGGCCGAGCGGACAGCACGCTGGACTTGTGATCCTGTGGCGCCGGCGAGAAACAATGGGCAGAGTTTCTTTCACCCTATGCCCCTGTTACCTAGCAGTGAAATAGGTACCTGGGTGTTAGTCAGTTGTCACGGGCTGCTTCCTGGGGGTGGAAGCCTGGTCGAGGACCGGGCCGCTGGACACTAAAGCCCCGAAATCATCTCAAGATAACCACAGACTCTATCTCACTGAGATAGAGTGAGCGTTCTCTCACTGACGACACAGCAGAGCTCTCTTGATTTACCACACTAAGAAAGCAAACTAAACCTAACTAATAACTAGTAACTAGTTTCCCCTCGGCCAACAACTGTCCTTCCCCAGGATGCAACCCCATAACAGTTTCCTAACATCCTGGTACATATTTACCGCTAGGTGAACAGAGGCATCAGTTGTAGTAAACTTTGCCCAAACGTCTCACCCTGCCCGGGAATGGAACTCGAATTCAACTGGCTGTGAGCCAAAGCGCACTAATCGTCCATAGTTATGGCTGTATTCACACGCGCATTACCTCTCGTGATTAATGTTGGCATTAAGAGTGGTAAAAGCCGCAAGCATTACCTTGAAATAACAACAATGTATGAGACTTCTTTTGTAAATTTGTAACACCAAAGTCAGGCGTTCGTCAGCCCAGATCTCAAAACGACAGCACTCAAAGAACAATCAAGAACTCATTTGAAAATTTGCTCCGGGATGAAGGAATTAGTTGTAGGAACATTGCTTCTTGTAAACAAATCCACAAGGGCCGTGACGAGGATTTGTTGGAATCCTCGTCACGACCCTTGTGGATTTGTTCATTTGATGCATCACGTTAGTGTGATCTCTGTGTGTGATTGCTTCTTGTAACTCCCTCGCTCAACTAATAGGTCGTTTTTTTTTTTAAGTTATGGTAACCAGCGTTACAAATGCAATCTACTGTGAAAAGTAACGACGCACAGATATCTTACGTTTTCTATGCATCGGACTCGGTAGGTTAGGTGGGATGCTAGGGTTCGTACGTTTCCGGTCAGGTTAGGAGGTTGGGTTTTATACGTAGTGGCAAAGAGAACTGTCTGGTCCCTGACAAAACAAAATGTCTATCGTTAACTATCAGTCTAAAAAAATTGAGTCTATCGTTTAATTTTCAATGTATAACGTAGAATTTGCAATATTATATGAGACCAAATCATGTCAAGATGTGTCAGTGGATATACAAGAAAATTTAATATATAAAAATATGAAATTTCAATATAAATTCTCCATGGAGGACAGAAGAAAATGTATATATATGGCTAAGCATTGTAAATGTGTGGCCACGTCTGTGATAGATAAAAAAAAACTGCAATACTGAAAATTCTGTGAAAGTTTTTTTTTTTGCGTACAGTTCCGAGTATGTCATTTTGTGTACACCACTGAAATATAATACCACAGTGAAATACATTTACAGAAACATGAATCGTGTTGTACAATATATGAACATAACGTGCAATACACCCCCCCCCCCCCCCCACTGCTGCACTGAACTTCATATTCAACCAAACTTCTTTTTTTTTTGCTATGGTATATATTACTACTATATTTTAAAGTGATCAAAACTACAGTCCAACACGTAAGACATGTAACCTATGTTTCTAAAGGTTATTATTGTTTTGATTGATTTTTTTTATTATGCATTCCATACCTATCTCGTGGGTGGTAGTGGACTCCATACCCATCCCGTGGGTGGTAGTGGACTCCATACCTATCTCGTGGGTGGTAGTGGACTCCATACCCATCCTGTGGGTGGTAGTGGACTCCATAGCCATCCTGTGGGTGGTAGTGGACTCCATACCCATCCCGTGGGTGGTAGTGGACTCCATACCCATCCCGTGGGTGGTAGTGGACTCCATACCCATCCCGTGGGTGGTAGTGGACTCCATACCCATCCCGTGGGTGGTAGTGGACTCCATACCCATCCTGTGGGTGGTAGTGGACTCCATAGCCATCCTGTGGGTGGTAGTGGACTCCATACCCATCCTGTGGGTGGTAGTGGACTCCATACCCATCCCGTGGGTGGTAGTGGACTCCATACCCATCCCGTGGGTGGTAGTGGACTCCATACCCATCCCGTGGGTGTGGGTGGTAGTAGACTCCACACCCATCCTGTGGGTGGTAGTAGACTCCACACCCATCCCGTGGGTGGTAGTGGACTCCATACCCATCCCGTGGGTGGTAGTGGACTCCATACCCATCCTGTGGGTGGTAGTGGACTCCATACCCATCCCGTGGGTGGTAGTGGACTCCATACCCATCCCGTGGGTGGTAGTGGACTCCATACCCATCCCGTGGGTGGTAGTAGACTCCATACCCATCCCGTGGGTGGTAGTGGACTCCATAGCCATCCTGTGGGTGGTAGTGGACTCCATACCCATCCCGTGGGTGTGGGTGGTAGTAGACTCCATACCCATCCCGTGGGCGGTAGTGGACTCCATACCCATCCCGTGGGTGGTAGTGGACTCCATACCCATCCCGTGGGTGTGGGTGGTAGTAGACTCCATACCCATCCCGTGGGTGTGGGTGGTAGTGGACTCCACACCCATCCTGTGGGCGGTAGTAGACTCCATACCCATCCTGTGGGTGGTAGTGGACTCCATACCCATCCTGTGGGTGGTAGTAGACTCCATACCCATCCTGTGGGTGGTAGTGGACTCCATACCCATCCCGTGGGTGTGGGTGGTAGTGGACTCCATACCCATCCCGTGGGTGGTAGTGGACTCCATAGCCATCCTGTGGGTGGTAGTGGACTCCATACCCATCCCGTGGGTGTGGGTGGTAGTAGACTCCACACCCATCCTGTGGGCGGTAGTAGACTCCATACCCATCCTGTGGGTGGTAGTGGACTCCATACCCATCCCGTGGGTGGTAGTAGACTCCATACCCATCCCGTGGGTGGTAGTAGACTCCATACCCATCCCGTGGGTGTGGGTGGTAGTGGACTCCATACCCATCCCGTGGGTGGTAGTAGACTCCATACCCATCCTGTGGGTGGTAGTAGACTCCATACCCATCCCGTGGGTGTGGGTGGTAGTGGACTCCACACCCATCCTGTGGGCGGTAGTAGACTCCATACCCATCCTGTGGGTGGTAGTGGACTCCATACCCATCCCGTGGGTGGTAGTAGACTCCATACCCATCCCGTGGGTGGTAGTAGACTCCATACCCATCCCGTGGGTGGTAGTGGAAAAGGTTACAGAGGCACATAATGGGCTCTGGAACTGAACCCCAAAATTCATTTAGCTAAACAGGTAGCAATCTCGTGAAGCTGGTTACACAGTTCAAAGTATATCAGTAGTCTTTCTATAGCACAGTGGTTCAAAAAGTGATCTCTATACAGAACAATTTGCCTTTGTAGTGAGCCCGTTGCTCACTTACTAATCATTCTCCGCTCACCATCCAATGAGTAGCAACAGCAATAGAAAGTTTACAATCATGAGCATGCACTACCTACAGTAAGTAAACTTTTGGATATTTGGCAAAACTTTCTGGTAGTACGTAATTTTGAATGAAATATGCAGTTCTTGACCTTCTGCAATAGATTTATCACTGAATACTGTAATTTCTTCACATTCAAATACATAGTGAAGTAAGATATGTGAATAGCTGTGCTGGCAGAGTTTACATTTAGTTGAGTTTACATTAGTAACGTTTAGACATCTACTGACCTTACTGGATGATCCATACATATATGGCTCTTACAGCATAAACATATCTGGTATAACGGATGTGAACTTCACTTTGCCTCAAATCTGCAGGTGTTTATTGCAGTTCCTTGCATATTACAAGCCTTGAGTTGCCCAAAGGCCAAAAAAAAATGTTGAGTAATTCCCTTTTTAAGAGAACATGCTTTGGCTAACTTTTCAGTCCCGTCATAAATTCGGAGGCCAGTGTGGGAAGGGGTTCATTCAAGACAAATTCTAACTCCTACTTTGGACCCAAGACCGCTAACAAGTGCACCCCCTGCCTAAGGCATTCTGCGGCTCGTTGAAGAACTGTCTTCAACATATAAAATTAAAATATTAAATTTTAACCTTGTCAGGAGAATAATCTGTCTTAAACTTTCAGTAAGTTGATATTCAGGAGTGCGGTTATGACTGGTGTAGGGCTCTCTAATTATGGAAGGCTATTAGAGGCCGTGAAACTATAGCTTACCTATCCCGTCCTCTCGAGCGGTCACATCACTAAACTGATATACTAAACTGTCCTAACCTAACCTAACCAAGGACCCACGAATTGAAAACGGGACATTACATTAATTTTGCGAGCCGCTATGATTTGTAATATATCAGTATTTGACCGTAGGGGATATACATACGTCAAAATGCGATGTATTGTTCGAGAGGACGGAGTATACCTTATAAGGTATAAGGTATACAGTTGGAAGCATACCTTAGTCCTAAATATACACTTCAGGACTAAAAGAAAACTCTCCGTGTATATTCTCCTAGAAACAATGCTTCTTGATAAGCTCGTAGATCATATATATTATTAACAAATATCAATGGCTTTACAAAACAGCTCAAAGTTTGAGTTAAAATAATCATATTGAAAATGATAAATTATACTAATATTAAAATGTGTTTTCAAATTATTAGAAAAATTTAAACTAGATAAAAAGTAAATATAGAATAAAAGAGGTGAACTAGTAAACTAGGAATGTATACGACGAGGTATATTTTGTATACTGTACAGTATATTTTGTATACTGTACAGTATATTTAGTATACTGTACATATTCGCTGAGAATACTCTAGTCCCAAATTACGTTCATGACTGAAGTATACATGCTGGCTGACTGCTCAACAAAGCTTTAAGCAAACATTAAAATACATAAAAAGCTAAATAAAAATACATAAAAGCTAAATAAAAATACTTAAAAACTAATTAAAAATACATAAAAGCTAAATAAAAATATATAAAAGCTAAATAAAAATACATAAAAGCTAAATAAAAATACATAAAAGTTAAATTAAAATACATAAAAGCTAAAAAAATACATAAAAGCTAATTAAAAATACTTAAAAGCTAATTAAAAATACATAAAAGCTAAATAAAAATACATAAAAGCTAAATAAAAATACATAAAAGTTAAATTAAAATACATAAAAGCTAAAAAAATACATAAAAGCTAATTAAAAATACTTAAAAGCTAAATAAAAATACATAAAAGTTAAATAAAAATACATAAAAGTTAAATAAAAATACATAAAAGCTAAATAAAAACACATAACAGCTAAATAAAAATATGTATCAAGTCAATGGGAGGCACAAATCCCCTGCCAGACAGACCCCTATCACAGCTGCCTCCATTTTCTTTCTATTGACCACCAGTTGCTTTTAATAGGCAGGTTCCCTGTGTCGGTAATCCCCTGGTCCACGAGGCGAGGATTACTCCATAAAGAGTGGGGATTATTTCGTTATTGGTGGCTGTTTCATGCCGCGTTCTGTGACTCCTCCTCGTCCTCCATGTTTCTCACACAACACTCCTGGTTGCATGTCTGTATGTGCTTGTCTGTTGCATAATTGGTTGCCTGACTGTTGCATAATTGGTTGCCTGACTGTTGCATAATTGGTTGCCTGACTGTTGCACTACTGGTCACCCAGTCGTGGTAGTTGACCGTATGCGACCTTTACTCTCCTTGTTGCTCTTGTACGACTGTCTATTTCCTACATAAAACTGAACTTTCCCCAAGCCTCATATTTTCATACATGAATTCAGATATTTAATGATGTAAAAATATAATGAATTATGTTATTATTTAATAATATATTTAACTGAAAGTTTGAATAGATGATGAAAACGTGTACAAATTGGATTAAAAAAAGCTGTGATATATGTTATTCATATTAAATTTATCAGTTGAAACATGGAATTTGTTTTATTATATCAAATATGTATTATCAATATATATGGGGTACCACCTCTGGTGCAATTGTTGGGACCCACAGCCTCGAAGAAGGGAACACAGAGCATTCAGAGAGAAACTTGTCATTTAACTCTTAATACGTATGAGTGTTCACTTCTCCTACCACCACTTTTTTATGCATTTATATGTATTATGTATTTAATCACATATGAAATATGTCGCTGAGACACGACGCATGTCACACTACTAGTCGCTTATAATAATTATAATATTTAATGCAAGATGAAATTACAAAAATAATAAAGGGAATATAAAGAAAAAATTATCAGTGAATAATAATCCTTCTCAGTCACGACTTCACTCGCATCTTTAAAAACACAAAACAAAATGTACCTTCCCAAAAACATGCCACAACGAGAGGAAAAACACTGTACCAGTTAACTTCCCCTCACCTCTGCTGCCGCGAGGGGAAAGTTCAGCTGAATATGCAGAGCCTGCACTACAAAGCCTGGCGTCCCCCTCCCTGTCACAAGAGCTCAGGCCACGATGACTAAATAGCTCTTTACATTGCTTGGTTACGGCTTCAAGGCTTACGTCAAGTAGATACGATCTTCCACCCCTCTTGGCAGAGATTTACGAGAATCAATACGCAATTTAAATAAACATGTGTTTGTGAATAGACAGTATACATTTTAGTAATGCCATTCAGTGTATTTCTATCTTTATTTACGTGTGTTTATAAAGACCGTCAATACGTGACAGATGGAAGGAACCGGTTTACAATGGGAGTAACGACGCGTCATTAGGTTAAGGGTTGTGTAATCAGACTAAAAACTAGATCATCATATGAAAGAAACACAGGAGACCAGACCAATCCTGTAATATGCAGCTCCAACCTGGAGTCCATACCTAGTTAAACACAAGACAAAGTGAAGATTCAGAGGTATTCCATCAGACTAGTTCCGGAACTGAGATGTATGAGCTACGAGGAAAGGCTAAGGGAAGGGAGGGAGGGAACTATCAGATGAGAGCGCCAAGCCTCTCCTGATTAGACTATATAGCACTTGGAAGGGGTCAGGATAAGGATTTGGGATGGGACGGTGGGGAAAGAATGGTGCCCAACCACTTGGACGGTCGGGGATTGAACGCCGACCTGCATGAAGCCAGATCGTCACTCTACCGTCCAGCCCAAGTGGTTGGGCAAGCTGAACCTCACGTCCCTGGAAAACAAAAGAGTAAGGGGGGACATGATAACCCCCTATAAACTTCTCAGGGAAATTGGCAGGGTGGACAAAGACAACATCTTTAGCACGGGTGGAACACGAACAAGGGGACACAGGTGGAAACTGAGTACCCAAATGAGCCACAGAGACATTAGAAAGAACTTTTTTAGTGTCAGTGTAGTTAGTAAATGGGATGCATTAGGCAGTGATGTGGTGGAGGCTGACGCCATACACAGTTTCAAATGTAGATATGACAGAGCCCAGTAGGCTCAAGAATCTGTACACCAGTTGATTGACGGTTGAGAGGCGGGACTAAAGAGCCAAAGCTCAACCCCCGCAACAACCGCCCACTTCAACAGCCCTCGCTTGCTGTGAGGGGATGGCTACGATCACTTCAACACCCCGCCTTGTTATCCCGGCTGGAGTGTCAACAAACACATTACCAGGGACAGTAGGAATGTCAAATAAAAAGGGAACAAGAAGAGTAAACATTAATTACAGCGTTCCAACAATGGTTATGCAACTTTAACTGAAAAGAGAAACGGTTAAATTTTCCCACCATTTCTTTCCTTTGGTGACATTAACAAAGTCTTTATGAAGATGTGGTTTGATTGGTACCAAGGCAACGCGACCACTGGCACACTACGACCACTGGCACAGTGCCAACCCTCTCTTGACTTGTAGTGCAAGTTTTAACAAGAAATATTCGTAACAAAACGACATTTCATTTATACCCAACGAGACATTAAATTTTCGGAATTTACACAAAAAGAGTTTTGCCATAATATCCTTATACTACCCTCATCCCACCCTCATCACACCCTTTCCCACTCTTATCCTAACCCCCTCCCCCACCTATCCCATCGTCTTGAAGCGTGTCTCAGAAGACGTCGTTCCGATGTAAACAGCCTGTTTCAAACAAGCAGTCGAGGGGGTTACGCAAGGAACCATTCATGTTTCCACCATTTATGCAACGTCATGAATGGGAACGTTTGAAAGGCAGAAGAAACAATATTTAATAAACGAGGAACTTACATAGACATTACGGTGGTCATCTGAGGGACACAGAAAGTGATTATCATCAGTAGATTGTGCATAACTGGCTAATATCTGGACAGATATTAGAAATATAGTCAAGTTGGCTTTCAGAACACTGTAATATCCGTCTGATAGTTATTGTAGTATGCAGTACCAGCATGGAACTTGCCCGCAACCTTCTCCCTCCACCTCAAAACACACTTACATACACACAAACACACACACACATACTAGAGAAAGTACAATGATTTACTATTAACTAGTCATAGAGTTAGAGCACTCAAGAATAAATAGTGCTGACTGTCTCTAAAAAAAAATGGTCCAATAGCGTAAACATGATTCAGATATACAAAACTCCCAATGAAAACGCACATAATGAACCGAGATACAGTGCTCAGGAGTGAACAGCAACACAACGAAGAGACGAGCTTTGGATGTTAGACATACAGATGAGCTTCGTGATGTCAGGTGTAAAAGCTTCGGCCTGACACGCATGGGGGTCCACGGTTCGAACCTCCTAGAGCCCAGGTGAATGGAATGTTAGGAGGCATTTCCTCAATGTAAGAGAATTACTTAGCAAAAGCATCTGGAGCCACATCAGTCCACAACTTTAATATCAAAGAAAAGACAGACTGTGTCAGAGGGGGTCTATGCATATACCCCCCGATTATCAAATGGGGGTCACCCACTTACCTCGTGGGGTCACACGCTTCCAAAGGTGTCACATTTGTCCCACATGGGGTCACCCCTGTTCCTCCTTATGGTGTTCATCTCTGACCCCTCATGGGGTCAGAGATGAGGGACACCTGTCCCTCTTCTGTGAGGGACAGGTGAGGGATTCTGTGAGGGACACCTGTCCCTCACAGAATCATCTGCCTCATTACCTCACAGTTAAAAATATCGGCACTAAACACAGGAATATTTAAATTTAAAAAAACTCCCCAAGACTCATTACTCGCAGAATCTAATCAGATGATCCACCCGTTCAGATTAATACAGCACAATAATCAGTCACTGGTCACGCCGCTGCAATTCGGATAAGCGGAGTCAGCTGTATTTGGCAGTGAAATCCGAGAGGCGAGAGTTAAATGGTAAGCCACATGTACAAACGAAAATAAACCTTCCACGGCCCCCTCACGTCAATATAAATATACACGTGTCGTTACTGGGAACAGTGGAGGGTGTGGAGGTAGTGATTGCCTGGTTGCTGGTTGTTTGGTGGTGGTGGTGGTGGTGGTTGTTGCAGAGAATGTTTGATTGTGTGCTAGTTGTTGTTGTTGAGAATGTTTGAATGTGTTCTAGTCGATGTTATGTATACGCACGCACACACACGTGTGTGCGTGCGTGTATATGTGCGTGTGTGTGTGTGTGCGTGTGTGTGTGTGTGCGTGCGTGCGTGCGTGCGTGCGTGCGTGCGTGCGTGTGTGTGTGTGTGTGTGTGTGTGTATGTAAACCACTCAGCACCACAGCATAACAACTCTTGCCTTGCGAAAACGGTCTACTAATCACTATACACATATAGTTCCTCGTGTCTGTCTGTTATATACCAAAAAAAATCACACCATCAAAATACAATTTCATAATGCGTCATACAAAGTACAAAGGTTTTACCAGCCAAAAAAAATATAATCCAAAATGTATTATAAAGTTGTATCAAACTTTTTTGGTTTACAGAAGTTAATTAAAAAGCACGGCAGAATACACCACAACACAAAACAGCGCAGACTACAATAATCACTTTAGCGCTGATGGTTCTTTGCTGGTTTTATCAACTGGGAAATCGTTTATTAGTCGCTCGGACACAATGATATCAACATCACAATGATATCAACATCACAATGATATCAACATCACAAAACCACCGCAGAGATCAATAGAATGTCCAACAATTCATTTCCCTTGTGGACGCACGAGTTGAAATAGCTTTCGTCTATCAGTATTTCATTCATCATTATATAATTGTTGAATATAATGCACTCATGCCAGTTACAGTTGTATTTGATAAGCATGTTAAGTAGCATGTCTCGGTGTCATGCCGAAGCACTGGCACTGGTAGAGTAATGTCACGATATAAGGATAACTGAGATGGTAATATCACGACCTAAGGGTCACTGGTAAGGATTTGGCATGTCACGCCCTAAACAAGTCATTTGCATGTCACCATAAACTTACCTCAAGCCCTAACATCATCATCATCATTTAACACATCAACCATCTCATTACAAACGTCGTAATCGCATTCCACCTTTATATAATATTGCAAATATAACATAATGACATTATTGTATCACAATCGCTATATCTTCGTTTAGATAAAAAAAATGTCGTAATTACATATTGCCATTAGATAATAAAACTAATATATCGCAATCCCATATCACCTTCTAATTGCAAAATTATCATAAATACAATGAACTGGTAACCACTTATGGGGGGTGGGGGACTCTGACGTCAAGAGATTCTCACAGTGAGACATCCAGACACTGAGGCGTTTTATGCTCTGGTTTACGACCAAATATACGATTCGATTCCCATTTGATGGGATCGCAGAATGTTTATGTTCTGTTAGTGCCTGCAAAAAAATTTGATATCCCGTTGTCGAGCGTCCTGGCTTGTACATGCGTCGTGTTGTTGATGCTTCAGTTGATGCTTGTTCAAGCAGCTGCAGCAGGAAGTAGGTGGAAGAGAAGCTGAGTGGGCCAGGTCTTTGTCAACAATGAATACTTTAATAATTACGTGAAAGAGATCATTTAAGGAAGCGAAACGCCATGTTATCCCTGATGAAGAGGTCAACACTACGGAAACAGTTCCACCTTTCAAATTCCTCTACATGAACATCTTTCCAATGGAGGAAAGAATCCCGATAGACATCAGTGGCAGAAACGTGACCAACCCACCAAAACTACCCAGTTAATACAGCTTACAAAATCCTCAGATTAGGCAAAATTGTAATTAATTTTGTCAATAAAGATGTTAATAATAATAAGCTTACTCCATACCACGAAAGTAAGAAGATGACAATGCTTACTCAGGAAGAACTCTCCTGACACCAGGTGGAACACCGTAAAAGAGACGACGTCGTCTGCTCCTTTCCCTTCCCACATGTGAACTGTCAGACACAACGATCTCAATATATAGACAAGATAAGAGAGGAGAAAGAAAGATAAGAGAGACACAGAGAAAGATGGACAGTGTGTGTGAGAGAGAGGATGGGGTAGGGGGGTAGGAGAGCGGATGGGGGAGGAAATAGGAGAGAGGAGAGAAGGGGAGGAACATGGAGAGGGTTGAAGACGGGGGAGAGAGGGGGATATAGCGGAAGAGCTGAGGGTGAAGAGAGGGAAGGGGATGTTGGTGGGAGAATGGTAGTGAGGGTGGAAGAGGGAGGAGAGCACGGATAGGTAGAGGTGAAAGTGGAAGGGGAAGAGAGAGAAAGGGAGAGGGGGAGAAAGACCCGGGCACAACAGGGTGTGTTGTGTGTGTGTGTGTGTGTGTGTGTGTGTGTGTGTGTGTGTGTGTGTGTGTTAATGCGCATGTAATCACACACACTATTAGTACAGCACTAACGCGAACATTTATGAGCAGTAAATTTTGCAGTGACTGAAAACATATTTTCCTTGCCCGAAAACTGCATCACCTGCCATTCCATATCTGAATTCCTACTAACATTTTATTGTTAGCTTTACGGCTAAATATAGGCTAACGTCGGCGACACAGAATGTAATCTTAAAGATTAAAACTGAAATACGTGAATGTCCACCAGGAAATACTTCGATGCACGTAATAAGAAAGCTACTCAGCTGACGAGGGTGAAACACACTGCTACCAATTCTCATGCGAGGCTCGTTAAAGCAGCGGCCGGCTCCTCCCCCTTCCCCTCAACACCGAGACGCATTCAAAAGTTTTAACGAATTGTGTATTTAAAATACATTTTTTCATAAATAAATTCCCACTTCCGGATATTAAAGTTCGATGTATAGTTAGACAATGGTTAGTGTTAGGTGTTTAGGTTCTGCTGCCAATTATTTGTATTTGTAGTATGTGGGTGAAGCCTTCACATCGTTGTGGTTCGAACAGAGGTCGTCAGCATTGCACTATTCGAGAAATTTTCAAACGAAATAGTTGAGAGTCGTGTGTAAACTGTTTTTCATTCATAAACAGGAGGCTTGGCGGCTAGATTAACGAGCATTTGCTCTTTGTTGATGAAGACAGACTGTATTTAGAGAGGTGCGATTCGAACACAGGAAGTGAAGTACTGTCCGAGAAAAATTTGAACGTTAATTAGCGGTGAGTCATGCGTAAATTATTTTTCATTGATAAACACTGGGTTTGGCAGCTGGATTAACGAGCGTCTGGCCTTTGTTTATGAGGGTGAGCCACGTGTGCCGTACCTACCGCGCGCTCCAAGCGGCTCTTCCCTGAACACGAGGGCTGCGCGCCTGAGGCAGCATACCAAGGTAACCGCGCGACACCTGTGTGTTAGAGAAGTGTGTGTTTAGCCGGCCTGGCACGCCCTCTGCGTCCTGAGTACTAATTATGCGTAGCCAAGTACAGTTTTATGGATGTTTTATTAGTCTTTTTCTCTACGTTTTTCTTAAGTTTTCGCACAGGAATCCAAGCAATGGTTGTGGTTGCTGTTGACCGTCTGTAGATGTCTATTTTTTGGTCTTCCAACTTATGTTATAGTGTAGCAGGTGAAGAGATGAAATTTATTCATCCTGTTACTGTAGTCTTTTGCTGATTAGTGAATTGTAAAGGTCTGGTGTTGGGCTTAAACCTATCATCCTCTGGAGGGATATTAAGGCTACCACTTGTGTTTACTACGAACTGAGTACTAATTATGCGTAGCCAAGTACAGTTTTACGGACATTTCATTAGTCTTTTTACGCAGGAATCCAAGCAATGGTTGTGGTTACTGTTTAGAGTCTGGAGATGTCTATTTTTTGATCTGGCAGCTTTCTCAAAACCCAAATATCGAGTACACAATGTGTCAACTTTGTGAAAGAGAAAACATGCACTCCCTTGAACATTATATTGTGGAATGTCCCATATTGACTAACTTTCGCCCTCCTGGGCTGAGGTATGCTGAACTCTGTAACTACTATATGAATACTGGAACACTTGACATGTTGGACTTGTACCCAAAATTGATCATGTAATGTATCTATTATACAATGTATGTGATGTAACAAAATAACCTGAGCTTGTAAAAGCATCTTAACCACCTTCAGTGGTTAAGTGCTAATTACATACTAGTTTCTCTATCAGCTATTTCACCCTGTCAGTAGGAGACACAGAAACGTGTGTGTGTGTGTGTGTGTGTGTGTGTGTGTGTGTATGTATATGTATATGTATAAATTATATGTGAAAGCTGATCAGAATAATATTTAATCTTTGTAAATGCACATTAATGAAACTATGTAAAAAGACACATTGAACACTTTATGTAGGGCATACGTATATCTGTGTATCTATGTATTTATGTTTGTAGGTTAGATTAGCATTTTAAAAGCACTACAATCACCTTCTATGGTTAATTATTTAATAAATCCCTGAACAATATGTTTAACAGATCTCTATAACCCTGTCCATAGAGGATAGAAGAAAATGTCAACCAATGCTGGTTAGCACTGTAAATGTGTGGCCACGTCTGTGGTAGAAAATAATAATAATAATAATAATAATAATAATAATAATAATAATAATAAAATAAAAACTTGTGTTTACTGATCGACCAGCGAGAATCTTCAGACATGAACATGCCTTAGACTTGGAGTAAAATCCCAAGCGTTGAGACATTCAGTTCGGTGCGTTATTGTTTTTGTTTTATGTATATATTTTTGTCTTTTTATTGTATAAAGTTTTCTTTTAAATTCTAGAATATTAATTTTAGTGAATATGTAATTGTGATATATATTTTTAGTTAATTAATAAATTAGTGATGTAAATATTCTCTTTTTTAACACTAATGATGGAGTTTGGTACTCCGAAACTTCTGCTTTTTTAATAAAATGAAGCTGTATATTTTTCTAGTATCATATTGTTAATATTAAAATTTAAATTCCCAAGAGGATAACCCATATATGAAATTATATATATATATATATATATATATATATATATATATATATATATATATATATATATATATATATATATATATATATATATATATATATATATATATATATATATACTTTCTATTAACACCCCCCAACGTCACAGCAATCGGCACGCGTCTCACACCGCAGGCCCACTGAATTACTGTCTCAATCCATACTGAATGCAGGTGTATTTGCGGCGAGGCAGTGGTCAACAGGTACGGCTGGCATGGCCTGCTCTGCCAAAGCACAGGAGGATGGCATGCCAGACACAGTGAGGTAAATGACATTATTAAGAGGAGCCTCACCACAGCCGGTTGTCCAGCAGAGAGAAAACCTCGTTACCTAATGCCCCGCAACTTTGACGAGCCTGTTGGTCGCCCAGACGGAATCACGGTGAACCTCTGCAAGAATGTTAGACAGTTGGTGGGGAACTACACGTGCGTTTCAACTTTAGCCAACATCAATGTTGACTTCAGTATTGCACATCCGGGCGGCGCTGCCACTCACTGGGCATCAGTCAAGTCTCGTAAATACAGAGATCTTGATCACCGTTACAACTTTGTCCCTCATTGCCTCAGAGACACTTGATGCCTGGGATAAAAGTGCTGCTAGTTTTTTTAAGGAGTTGAATTCTAAGCTAATTGAAACAACAAGAGACCATAGAGCCACCAGTTTCCTCTTTCAGCGCCTTTGTGTGGCAATCCAGAGAGGAAACGCACACTGCATCCATGGTTCCTGCCCGCCATCTGAGGAGGTGGAAGAACTCTACAACCTGTGGCAACTGGCCTTGTATCTTGCGTGTAACCAATGTTGTAACCCGTTTTTATGTAATTAAATTTTAAATGAAATAAAATGACAAAATACACAAAATATAGGGATGGTAGGAGAAGACAATATGTGTGTCCGCGGGTGCCCCACAAGGCTCCCCCGAATGCTACATATCCTCTTCTTCGAGGCCAAGGGGCCCCTACAAACGCAACCAGAGGTGGTGTGTGTGTGTGTGTGTGTGTGTGTGTGTGTGTGTGTGTGTGTGTGTGTGTGTGTGTGTGTGTGTGTGTGTGTGTGTGTGTGTGTGTGCGTGTGTGTGTGTGTGTGTGAGTACTCACCTAGTTGTGCTTGCGGGGGTTGAGCTCTGGGTCCCGCACCAAAGTGTGTGTGTGTTCACTTAGTTGTGCTTGCGGGGGTTGACCTTTCCCCTTTCGGCCCGTCTCTCAACTGTCAATCAACTGTTACTAACTACTATTCCCCCCTTCTCCACACACACACCCAGGAAGCAGTTCCATAGCAGCTGTCTAACTCCCAGGTACCTATTTACTGCTAGGTAACAGGTGCATTAAGGGTGAAAGAAACTTTGCCCATTTGTTTCTGCCTGGTCCGGGAATCGAACCCGAGCCACAGAATTACGAGCCCTGCGTGCTGTCCATTCAGCTACCAGACCCCCAGTGTATGTGTGCGTGTGTGTGTGCGTGTGTGTGTGTATTCACCTAGTTGTGCTTGCGGGGGTTGAGCTATGCTCTTCCGGCCCGCCTCTCAACTGTCAATTAATCAACTGTTGCTAACTACTACTAACTAATTTTTTTTTTTTTTTTTTCACGCACACACACCCAGGAAGCAGCCCGTAGCAGCTGTCTAACTCCCAGTTACCTATTTACTGCTAGGTAGCAGGTGCATCAGGATGAAAGAAACTCGGCCCATTTTTGTTTCCGCCGGCGCCGGGAATTGAACCCAGGACCACAAAACTACGTATCCAGCGTACTGTCCACTCAGCCACCAGTGTGTAAATGAGTATGTGTGCGTGTGTCACAACAATACTCACAAAAAAACACGTGAATCGGTTATGCGTAAGTAACCCTTAATCTATAATAAAATGAGTAAGTATATTGCTTTAAATGGCTTTTTATAACACAGTTTGAAAATTGTCGGATTTTTCTGTGGAATTAACGAATAAAGTTTGCAGGCGATGAGTCACAATAACGTGGCTGAAGTATGTTGACCAGACCACACACTAGAAATTGAAGGGACGACGACAATCGACTTGAGAATGGTCCAGGACGGACCGAAACGTCGTCGTCCCTTCAATTTCTAGTGTGTGGTCTGGTCAACGAATAAAGTTTGTTTACTTCTTTTTGCCAACAAATGAACAATGGTCCGGAATGAGTTACTTAAAATTCAACAAGATAGTTAGACTAAAATCGATCAAAAATCGCAAAACATTTTGATAGAATTAATTAAAGCTTCAACATGAAGCTTGCGCCGGGAACACGAAGCCACGCGAACCAAATATATTACTACAGGTTATTTGTATGTTCTCAGTTTTGTTGACATGTGGTTCAGACAAATACACAGCTTATCTTCCTTATCACTGGCCGAGGCCCAAAAGTCACGAGGAAATGTATATGTTTATCTCTCAGAATGTTTGGTAATACGTTTATTGCTTGTGATGTGTGTCTATGTATGTATTAACACGTTGTACTGAACGGGGTGAGAATAGCTTGAGCTACCTCATCCCTTTGTGTGTATTTTACCTCAATAAACTTATTTCAATTTCATAAGTCACGCCTGTGCACACTAATTACCTTATGTTTACTCCAGCACTAAACGCGTATGTGTAATTACAACTAATGTGTAATTTTGTCCCGGAGCGCTAGTTTATTGAGCAGCATTAGTTGTCCTGAGAGTGAACATCCCGCCATAGCATCACGAACAAAACTCCCCAATAGGAAGAAAACCCACTGGAGCCATGCAGATCATTGCTGCACTTGTACTCCGTTCTCGATTCTTAAAACAATGGCAGAGAGTTCTGGACCATGAATGGCTTAAAGCTTTCTTAACGATAAGCTCTACTAGGCACTTGCAGTTTGGGAGACCCCCCCCTCACCCAGCACATGCCTTTCAAACTCCAAGTCTACTAGAATATCTCTTGAAGGGGCCTCGTAGCCTGGTGGATAGTGCGCAGGACTCGTAATTCAGCGGCGCGGGTTCGATTTCCGCACGAGGCAGAAACAAATGGGCAACGTTTCTTTCACCCTATGCCCCTGTTACCTAGCAGTAAATAGGTACCTGGGTGTTAGTCAGCTGTCACGGGCTGCTTCCTGGGGGTGGAGGCCTAGTCGAGGACCGGGCCGCGGGGACACTAAAGCCCCGAAATCATCTCAAGATAACCTCAAGATAAGATGTGCTGCTGCATATAAAATCCAACCTCCAAACCTAGCCAGAAACATACGAACCCAAACAACCCACTTAACCTATCACACCGATGCACAGAAAAGCAATTACTTTTCACAGAAGGATGCATTTGTAACGTTGGTTACCATAAAGTACAAAACGCGAGCTATGAGTCAAGAGGACGGGTTGCAGTGGAGAGTCCAGAGATAATTTACGGGCTCACCATAGACCGTGCTACATGGAAATTTAGTTCCGAGTAACTAAATCTAAAACAACAACAACCTGGCGTCTTCATCGCCACACGTTCGTGCGTCCAAGATGAGAAAGAAAAATATGAAAAAAATCAACTAGAATCTAGACCAAATGAAATACTAACAGACTGAAAAATCAGTAGGTGTTTTAATACATAAATTTACTGAAAATTCTCACCCTTTGAAAAATAAAAATAACTTTGTGAGAAATTGAAAAGGGACTTCAATATGCATGCGAGAATCTCCCCTAAATCCTGTTACCAAAAGTGCGAGTCTGCTCGAGCTTCCTGGGTGACCTTCCTGCTAGCAGTTAATCACGTCTGTGTTCCACAAAAGTCGTAGAGCCATTTAACACTGCTCTGTTGGCGCCATTGTGCGCCGCTCTGCTGATTGCAGAAGACGAGGGAGATATATCATATAGCGGAGCTCCCTGGCCGAGCAGAGGCTGATCTGTGGTTCACATTTCCTCACACCGACAACTATACCTTCGGCTGCAACATGTTTTATTTCTTGGCCTTAATCAAATCTGGTTTACACATCACTTCCTAGTGCATGTAATTTGTTCTATTGCTGGCTTCATACACAGTTTCAAATGTATAGATTGATTAGAACGAGACACCAAACCCCCTCTCAAACTGCCTGGATAGTTATACAACAAGCTTGAATGGTTCCCAAGCCAATATGCAATTGAAACCTCCACACCCCAGAAGGATTCGAACCCACACAGCCAGGAGCACTATGCACCTTGGCGTACCTGGTACCTTGACCTATCTATGAAATATCTATGCCCAAGTTGACATATATTTGTGATGTCTGAAAGCATATTACAGTTCCTGTAATAGTCTACTTGTAAACTGGTAAGAGAACCTTTGTCCTAAAAAAGAGTATTCTTAAGTTATAACTTTATTGTATTATAAATAGTTTGTTAAAAATATAAAACGTCTTTGCTTAGCTCGTTTTCTTTGAATTGGTCTGAAGAATATGGTTTTTCTGTAAATTAAATTCTATGGGATATTCAAATAGTTTTTGAATTCCATATTTCTCATGTTTGAAAATATTAGACTGTATTAACATAACCAAATGTAATGAAAGATAACCTAACCTTTACCTAACTTAACCTGGACCTGGATTGTACCTGGCTGGAGTTCTGTGAGTTCTTCTACTCCCCAAGCCCGGCCCAGGGTCAGGCTTGACTTGTGAGAGCTTAGTCCAACAGATGGTTGCTTGAAGCAGCCCGCAAGCCCACATATCCATCACAGCCCGGTTGGTCGAGCCCTTCCTGAAGAAAACTATCTAGTTTTCATGGATAGGGAGTGAATAATAGCACTAACTGTGTAGTGGTTTTGAAGTGATTACCTCCTCCCTGAGGACAGACTGTATAGAGGGCAATAATCACAGGAACCAGTTTATTGACACTTGAGAGGCGGATCCAAAGAGCTGACGCTCAAACCCTGCAAGTAGAATTAGGTGAGTACTTTTATATAACATTGAGCGCACATATTTCTGCCTGTTCGTTTCTCAGCCATGTTCTCTTATCAGCCGCCGACCTCACTTATCAGCCGCCGACCTCAGCGGGGTAGACGGGGTGATCTCTTGTCGTCCCTTTATCGTCTCCCTTAGTGTTACCCCCCATGAGAACAATTTGTTGACGCTTAGATAGATATGTGAAGGGATTTTTGTAGTGGTGGAGAGGGGGAGATGTGTGTGTGTGTGTGGAGGAGGGGTGTGGGTGTGTGATTAGTTATCTATCAGTGACTACGGGAAAGTGAGGTCTAATGTACTGACTTATTTTACATTTTACTATTATTTATGACACATACTTTCACAGGATGCACTCCATAACAGCTGTCTAACTCACGGGTACCTGTGTGTGTGTGTGTGCACTCAGCTATATGTTCCTACAGGATCAAGCTACATCTCCAAGATCCATCCTCTTCACCTGAATACCGTCTATACTCTAATGGTAATGACTCGTGGATTATGTATGTATGCGTGTATGTATGTATGTATGTATGTATGTATGTATGTATGTATGTATGTATGTATGTATGTATGTATGTATGTATGTGTGTATGTATGTATGTCTGTATGTATGTATGCATCACCATTACCGTTATTCACGCCTTCTGTAATAAGTACACAACAAACCTAATACATATGTTTCAATCCATCTGTAATCTATTCAATATTGAGCTAACTATCCAGCAAATAAACTCCCTCAAGACCCTCCCCATCTAAGCATCCAACAAAGACACAAACAAAAACCCTTCAGCCACAAACCACACAATACTAAAAATAAATAAATAAAAACTTCTTCCGAAAGTTACGTTTCGTCCTTAAATCGCCGACTATGAGCTAGGAAATTCACTAAGAGCCGCAGGAGTTCGGCAACTTTCATTAGAGGGAAAGAGAGTCTTACATATAAAGTACCACCTCGTAGCTGAGGCAAGAACACTGCGTTCTGAGGTGTTCAGTGTTCAGGTCATCTACTTGTGAGTTAGCTGCCTGTGATGATTAATACAGTGATGTGTATTAATCAACAAATATTGGCTAACTGTGAGTTAGACAGCTGTTGTGAATAGTATCCTGTGGATGTGTGTGTGTAGACCAGACCACACACTAGAAGATGAAGGGACGACAACGTTTCGGTCCGTCCTGGACCATTCTCAAGTCGATTGTGAGAATGGTCCAGGACGGACCGAAACGTCGTCGTCCCTTCACCTTCTAGTGTGTGGTCTGGTCAACATACTTTAGCTATGTTATTGTGACTCATCGCCTGCATGTGTGTGCGTATATATATTCACCAATTTGTGCATGCAGCATCGAGCTGTTAGCTCTTCGATCCTGCCTTTCTACCTTTTGACTAATGTTATTGACTCCCAACCAATTTTTCCTCTATCATATATCTACTACACAAATTCTGTCTCAGACAAACACATCCTCCAGGATGCAACCCACAACAGGTGTCTAGTTCACATGTAGCTATTTATTACTAGGTGAACAGAGGCATCAGATAGAAGGAAACTGTCCAATTATTTTTGTCTAAGCCGGAAATTAAACCCGGGTACCTTTGATTATGAGTCGCGGACGCTCACCACTCCCCCCACACGTGTACCACTTCACATGTGGAATAAACTGTTTCGTATTAATTATGTATGCTGTATACTGTCAATACAGGCATCTGAGTGAGTAAATCAACAAATTAATACATGAGCGCATACTAAATATTCCTCAATAAATTTTCATGCATATCCACAATACATTCAATATTAAATCTCTTATGAATGCACATTTAGATACATAAATTTACAAATACACTCGCACGTCTATGCATATGCAGTCGACATGGACATATTCATACAGAAATTCAATCATATACTTATAAACGGAACATATGCTAAGGAAACAACTGTATGTTCATACATGCAGACATACACATGAATGCATCTCTCCTCTACCATGTGCTCTGGTGTGTTCTGTTTTCTCTTTTATTTTGTTTCTGACTTTTAAAGCGATTATTCATTTTCGCTCCTCTAATACAAAATTTAACCTCAAAAATGCTAAGCATTAAATTTATTGTTGTCTCAACTAATCTAACCTCGATGGGTATTAATCCTACTGTTGTTTTAACTAATCTAACAGTGCTTCGGGTTAATATTAATGTTACTTCAATGTAAAATGTCGTAATTATTTGCATGACTCAAAATCCTGATAATTTGTACTGATTAGATTTTCAGCAAAAGCAAGATGTTCTTTTACAGTACATTGACGTATATGATTTATGAGTATAATCCATTCTGGGTTCTGGAGTCACTTCCACAGAGAGACTGTTGGAAAATGTAGCTCCATTATATATTTGGATATCTGTAAGCTTGTTACATTTTTAAATCATGTGTTAAACTTCGTAAAGTATCATTATGAGATGCATAATTAACAAAAATCAATTTATAACTTAAAATAAATTCAGTACTAACAATATCTCTTCAGGAAGAGACAAACTACCCTGGAAACACAGACCGAAACTGTCTCTATTTTCCGCTTGTTACAACTTGTAATAAAGTTGTTACATCTTGGCTTAACGTGTTTATGACGTATTAGAACGTTGTTACTGTTACCTATCGTACGTTACGGCTCGTGATCCTACAGCAGCCAAACTTTAATAAGTCTAGGGATACGACACAACTGCTGTTCTCAATAGCGAATCACCAGTATAACCCCTTGACAGGTACTGAGCATAAAATAGAATCTTCATAGGACTGAAGAATAAAGACTAAGATACATATATAATATTATATTAAATAAATCTCAAGGCAAACAGATGATTATATGGTCACAATATATATCACAATAAAAATATCACTGTAACTTCCAGACATTAAATCAATACTAAGAATAATTATATGGCTAGAATAAAAGAATGACTTAACTCCAACAAGTGTTATCTCCCCGGTTTCTGCTCAGCTACTAAACAAGATCACGCGAGAATCAAAACAGATTGCCTCGCCCCGCGAATAAATTGCCAAAGTTACAATTATTAATATTTCAACAATGGAGCACTACATTGTGACAAGAGTAATCTTAAACTAACTTAAGGAATAATTAGTACATATTGATATACACAAACAAAAGGTAATTATTCTTTACATAGTAATTAAAATATGCATACAGAATAGCATAATGGCATGCACACCCCAGCAACGGACGATCCCACGACAATTTGCCAGATACAGTTCACTCAATTATTATTTCACTGTTACCCACTTATGATCACATATAAATCATTAGTTCCCGTGGGAAAACTGATCACACAAAGAAATAAACAATCATTCCCACGATACGCTGGGCCTAACGCCAACACTGTAACATGAATGTGCATTTGTATAGAACATAAGTATAATAATATACATGCTTGTAATTTACATACAATTATAAATGTACATATTAATATATTCACTTACGTATCTTATAAGGGTACGTAACACTTCCACCTCCAAGAAAAAAAATGCAATGGATTGAAGATCAATGGCATTTTTTCAGAAGTAAAAATGTTAAGTAAAAAGAAACATTTCATTTATGGTACATCAAAACTTCTTGACAAAGCATCAGCAATAACATTTTGTCTGCCTGGAATATGTTTGATTTCTACATTAAATTCCTGCAAAAACAATGACCATCGCAGAATTCGTTGGTTCTTGACTTTCATCATATTTATAAAGATAAGGGGGTTGTGGTCTGTAAATACTAACACTTTATTTCCTGATAAGTAAATCTCAAACTTCTTGATTGACAATATAAGACCCAACGCCTCCTTTTCTACCACGGAATAATTTCTCTGAGCTGCATTAAATTTTCTGGAATAGTAATACACAGGATGCTCAATCTGGTCTAAACCAACTTGAATAAGCACAGCACCTATCCCAACATCTGACGCATCAATGTGTAATATAAATGGTTTATCAAATTGGGGACTAGCAAGAATAGGTGAGGTGGACAATATGCCCTTTAGGTTCTGAAAAGCATTCTGACAATCTTGTGTCCACTGAAACTTTACTTGCTTGCGTAACAAGTTTGTCAAAGGAGCAGCTACTGTTGAAAAATTTCTACAATAACGCCTATAGTATGCACACATACCAATAAACCGTTGGACTCCTTTCTTATTGGTCAACACTGGGTAGTCCACAATGGCTTGAATCTTATCTTGTAAGGGGATAATCTTACCTTGGCCTACCTCGTGGCCAAGATAAGTTATCGTACCTTTTGCCCAACTACACTTATTCATATTTATGGTTAACTTTGCGTTTTCCAACACTGTAAACAAGTTCTTAAGGCCTAAGAGATGATCGGCCCAATTCTTACTGTACAAAACAATGTCATCAAGGTAGGCCCTACAATCTGGCACATCCTTGAGTAAGAAATTCATAAGTCTTTGAAAAGTAGCAGGTGCATTTCTCAAACCGAATGGCATGACATTAAATTCATACGCACCATCAGGTGTAACAAAAGCAGTAACCTCTCTAGCATACTCTGTTAATGGAATTTGATAATACCCTTTTGACAAATCAAGCTTACTTACATATTCGGCATGACCTATGGACTCTATACATTCTTCCAACAAGGGTAAAGGAAAAACGTCCACTGTAGTGTTCTTGTTCAGTTTCCTGTAATCCACGCACAATCTCCAGGTTCCATCCGGTTTTGGCACTAACAAACACGGAGAGCTCCAAGTACTTTGACTTGGCCGAATGAAATCATGCTGGAGCAGATATTCCACTTCTGCTTGCATAATTTTCCTCTTTTCGGGATTCACTCGGTACGGATGTTGTCGAATGGGGGTGCTGTCCAGGAGCTGAATGTCGTGTGTGATGAGGTGGGTCTGGGTAGGAACCTCCCCAAACAGAGATGTATGGTTGTCCAGCAGAACCTGGAACTCATCACGTTGTTCCTCCTGTAAATGACATAGCATCTCCCTGCCATTGGAACTGGAACTGAGAAGTGGGATATTAACAACATGTCTCTCACTACAATTATCCTCAGGTGGTAACTCTTCCCGACTAAAACAAGCTACTACACCAGGTCCAACATAAGCTTTTAATCTGTTAATGTGCAC
Organism: Procambarus clarkii; assembly: GCF_040958095.1. Classification (NCBI taxonomy): domain Eukaryota; kingdom Metazoa; phylum Arthropoda; class Malacostraca; order Decapoda; family Cambaridae; genus Procambarus; species Procambarus clarkii. The sequence goes on along the minus strand of NC_091235.1, from coordinate 21,611,516 downwards.
AGTCATTTGGGGTTCTGAAAGATTAGGGTTAATTAGTTTATAAGTTAGGTCTCCCACCTTGTCTACCACTTGGTAGGGTCCTGCGAACTTATGGGACATGGAAGTCCCCATACGAGGTTTCAACACCAACACCAAATCTCCGACATCAAACGACCTTAGCTTAGCCTTGAACTTCTTGTCATATCGTACTTTCATGGCTTGTTGAGTCCTTCCCAGATGTTCTTTCGCCAACTCACGAGCCCGACACAACTTTGCCTTGACCTCACTCAAGTACAATCCGCTCTGATGAACAGAGACATCTCCCAACAACTTTTCTTGTAGCATTTTAAGAGGACCTCTTACTTGGTGACCAAACACTAGTTCAAAGGGTGAACAGCCCAATGACTCTTGTAGCCCTTCTCTAGCAGCAAACAACACAAAGGGGAGATTCTCATCCCAATTACGTGGATGAGTTTCTCCGGTTGTCTTCAGCATTTGTTTCAAAGTCTGGTGGAAACGTTCAAGTCCACCTTGGCTTTGTGGATGATATGGACTGGACAATTTGTGCCGAATCCCTCGGGATTCGCAAAAAGTTCTGAAAACTTTAGAAACAAAATTTCCCCCATTATCACTCTGAATAACTCTAGGCATTCCAAACAACGAAAAGAATCTTTCAAGACACTTGATGAGATTATGAGCCTTGGTATTCCGTAGAGCATAAGCTTCAGGAAATCTAGTAGTCATACACATGAGAGTGAACAAAAACATGTTACCCGATTTAGTCTTAGGTAAAGGACCCACACAATCAATTACAACATGAGTAAATGGTTCATCAGGAACTACAATAGGTTGCAATGGTGCTCTAGGTACAGATTGATTTGGTTTACCAACAATTTGACAGGGTATACAGTTATGACAGTATCTGACCACGTCTTTCTTTAACTTTGGCCAGAAAAAATATTTACTTATCTTATGGTACATATTCGTGATACCTTGATGACCTCCCATGGGGTCATCATGTGCAGCCTGCAGGACCTGCCTACGATAATCATTGGGGACAACGAGTTGGGTTCTAATCTCACAATCCTCTGAAGAGGGAGTTCCCTTGGGTCTCCACCTTCTCATCAGAAGTCGATCCTTGAAGAAGAAACCCGTCCCTTCCTCCAATGCATCAATATTATCAGGAGCCTCAGAAATACACTTACTTAAACTAGGATCAGTAGTCTGTACAACACTTAAGGGCAATGACTCAGACTCAGCAGCGAGCGGGCAAGAACCTAGTAGCTTGATCTCTTTTCCCGATTGATCAGAATAAAATGGAGTCATAGCTACTTCGGCCTCACTCTCGACAACTGGCACACTGGAGACAAGCGGGCAAGGTACAGATAGTTCAGCCTCCTCACCTTCACTTTCCTTGTGATTTAGGTTCGGCGGGGCTTCTACTACGGCCTCACTCTCATCATCCAGTCGAGTCATAAAAGAATCCTCAAGATCCACCTCCCACTCCTTTACTGAAGGGGTCCTGGTCTTGGGATCAGCAACCTTAGTGAAGACAGGATTACTCTCACCTGTTTTTCCCATTGATCTAGTAACAACACAAGCAGGGTAAATAATATCATCATCTGCTTCCGGTTGAGCTAATACATTATGGGGTTTAGTTAACATGATGGGACACTTGGGCCCTACAACCATTTGGTTGCCAAAATCATTACCTAGAATAATGTCTACCCCAGGAATGGGCAGTTGTTTACTTACACCAACATTACACCATCCTGAAGTATATTTAGAATCAAGGTTAACTTGTAATAAGGACACTGGTTGCACACTTCCGGCAATACCCTGGAGAAGCACAACTTCACCCAGATCTCGGGTGTCAACATCATCAAGTACCTTCTGGGTAATAAGAGACTGTGAAGCTCCAGTATCACGGAGTAATTGAACAGTCTTATGTCTACCATTAGTACATAATAAGGTACCTGTGGACATATAGGGTTTGAATTCAGCCATCCAATTGGGACTGACTGTAATACATGAAGAATTAATAGGTTGCACTCCTTTACTCATAATAAGACCAGTTGGTCGGAGTTCAGGATGCAAACTAAAACATGAAGAAATCACATGCCCCCTTCTCTTACAATGGGTACAATGTTTGACAGTGGACACACTGGTATAACCAACTGCCGGTTTAGAATTAGCATTACTAGGCTTAGATGATCCTGGCAATGGAGTAACCATCTTAGGGTTAGTAAGAGAAGAGTTCACGGGAGTAACTGTCGCACCAGGAGGAGACTTATACTGATAAGGAGTACGGTGAGCATTGAAATTTACTCTACGACTAGACTTAGGTGAAGTGGCCATAAACGGGGCCTTAGTCAGCAACTCATGCTCATCCGCGAGCTTTGACAGCTCATCAATATCGGTTACATTCTTTTGTTCCGCCATAAAAGTAGACAACTGGTCTGGAAGACAGGACAATACTTCTTCCATTATGAGAAGATTCTTTAGAGCATCAAAATCAGTGACTGCAAGTGACTTTAACCATCTGTTGCAAAAATTCGTCTTCTGACGAGTAAAATCTGCTATTGTTTGATCCTTGATTCTCCTTAGGTTCCTGAACTTTTGCCTGTGTGCCTCTGGATTTAGTTGGTATGCATTGAGGATGCTTTTCTTTACAAAGTCATAATCAAAACTATGAGCGTCAGGTAAGGATGTGAAAACCTCCTGACTACGCCCCTTGAATTGAGACTGCATAATGGCTACCCACTGATCCCTTGGCCAGTTCATACTGATGGCAATTTTATTAAAATGTGCAAAGAAAACCTCAGGATCTTCCTCATTGAACTTGGGCAACTCTATATACTTATTCATCCTGATGGGATTATTATCACTATTTGTTGAAACATTACTAGTATTTCCATGCCCAGCTGCCATACGCTGTGATTCAAGCCTGAAGTTAGTGTTAGCCATTTGTTGTTGAATCTCTAATTGCCTAGTTTGTTCCTCGGCTTGTTGCTTCTTTGTGGCTTAAAGTTGCAACTCAATTAAACCTCTCTGGTTTTGTGCCGCAATTTCTAAACGCCTAGTCTCCAGCTCCCTTTCCTGAGCTTCAGCCTCTAATATTTTCTGTTCTTTTTGAGCTTCAAGCTCTAATTGGCGAGCTTCTAACTCAAGACGCTTTAACGTCATCTGATCACTCGACTCCTCTCTTAACTCCTCTAGAATTTCGTCATCTAAATCCCCATTCTCAACAAAATGCGTCACAATGACTTTCAATATTTGGGCTTTAACCATTCTATTGCTGGCGGTCAAATCCAAATGATTTGCCATTTGTATTAACTCAGTCTTTTTAAGGTTCTGAATCCCTTCAAAGTCTGGGTGAGCCACCAACGCTGCAACTTTCTCCTCCATCGTTACTAACACTTGGCACTTAATTCACAACAATAATTAAAATAATGGCACTGCACTACACTTCACTGTAAAATTGTCACCACACTGAAAATTCGCTTGGCCTCACTGCACAAACAAAATATATAGGATGACTTACCTCAAAATCGTGAAACGTTGTTACTTGACACACAGGAAGGCTTGCTTGGCACATGGAATAGTTCTTAAGAAACACACAGAGACACTTGACACTGGTACCTAGGAAGGCAAGGTTAGATTAGCATAGTTAAGTTAAAGTGGGACAATATTTCCCGGCACAGGCCCCCATAACTCTTTGTTACCTATCGTACGTTACGGCTCGTGATCCTACAGCAGCCAAACTTAAATAAGTCTAGGGATACGACACAACTGCTGTTCTCAATAGCGAATCACCAGTATAACCCCTTGACAGGTACTGAGCATAAAATAGAATCTTCATAGGACTGAAGAATAAAGACTAAGATACATATATAATATTATATTAAATAAATCTCAAGGCAAACAGATGATTATATGGTCACAATATATATCACAATAAAAATATCACTGTAACTTCCAGACATTAAATCAATACTAAGAATAATTATATGGCTAGAATAAAAGAATGACTTAACTCCAACAAGTGTTATCTCCCCGGTTTCTGCTCAGCTACTAAACAAGATCACGCGAGAATCAAAACAGATTGCCTCGCCCCGCGAATAAATTGCCAAAGTTACAATTATTAATATTTCAACAATGGAGCACTACATTGTGACAAGAGTAATCTTAAACTAACTTAAGGAATAATTAGTACATATTGATATACACAAACAAAAGGTAATTATTCTTTACATAGTAATTAAAATATGCATACAGAATAGCATAATGGCATGCACACCCCAGCAACGGACGATCCCACGACAATTTGCCAGATACAGTTCACTCAATTATTATTTCACTGTTACCCACTTATGATCACATATAAATCATTAGTTCCCGTGGGAAAACTGATCACACAAAGAAATAAACAATCATTCCCACGATACGCTGGGCCTAACGCCAACACTGTAACATGAATGTGCATTTGTATAGAACATAAGTATAATAATATACATGCTTGTAATTTACATACAATTATAAATGTACATATTAATATATTCACTTACGTATCTTATAAGGGTACGTAACAGTTACAACTTGCAATATTTGATGTTATAACTGGTTAGGAGGGGTTAAAACTTGTTCGAACGTTGTACCAACGTCGTAGTTTCGGTGTGTGTTTGGCGGGTTAAGACTGCTTCGTTGCTGGCTAAATAAGGAACTTTCTTCCCCAACAATACCCTCGTTGCTTCTCAGGTTATCACCCCACTTCCTCCTCCTCCTTCTCCTCAACTTCCTGGTCCCAGTGACTCCATTTACAACCCTCTCATCTTGACATTTGCCAGCTGTCTGGTCTAGCATTTAACATGTGCAATGTAACCCAGCACACAAACCAGATTTCCAGGTTGCACCATGTTGCTAACACTCGTGCATGTAAGATACAATTGACAATTATAGTCTGTCACTCATATGAGAGATGACTATAATCTGTGCGCAGACTGTCGTGTCGCTCTCAAACATGGCTTAACACTACATCTGAATAGCATGAGAACACAGCAGCAACAACAGTGAGAGAGAAGCTTATTCGACTTTGTTTCTCATTTTAGGTAGAATTTAATATATAATACAAATAGTAATATGTAAAACATTTAAAAAAAAGTCTATTGAACTGAAATATGGCAAAGCTTTTTGGACTGGGGAATTTAATGGTTTATTAACTACTCATCAACATTTTGGTTAAAAAACATTTGTGGTTATTTAAATTTGTTGTAACCTGAGATCATGTGATGATTCAACAGGAAGCTTCCACTATTGTGCTGAAGCGAACTCTTGGCTTTATTGTGGACAATTTTATATTTAAATTTATGTATATGTAATACTAAATATATTTAATTATATTTAACATTTTCATTCTTAACATGATTTATTTTTTTAATCTGTAATCCTGAAAAGATTAATATAATTATAGAAACATTCACACAGAAAAAACAATATATATATATATATATATATATATATATATATATATATATATATATATATATATGTCGTACCTAGTAGCCAGAACGCACTTCTCAGCCTACTATGCAAGGCCCGATTTGCCTAATAAGCCAAGTTTTCCTGAATTAATATATTTTCTCTAATTTTTTTCTTATGAAATGATAAAGCTACCCATTTCATTATATATGAGGTAAAAAATTTGTATTGGAGTTAAAATTAACGTAGATATATGACTGAACCTAACCAACCCTACCTAACCTAACCTAACCTATCTTTATAGGTTAGGTTAGGATAGGTAGCCGAAAAAGTTAGGTTAGGTTAGGTTAGGTTAGGTAGGTTAGGTAGTCGAAAAACAATTAATTCATGAAAACTTGGCTTATTAGGCAAATCAGGCCTTGCATAGTAGGCTGAGAAGGGCGTTCTGGCTACTAGGTACGACATATATATATATATATATATATATATATATGTCGTACCTAATAGCCAGAACTCACTTCTCAGCCTACTATGCAAGGCCCGATTTGCCTAATAAGCCAAGTTTTCATGAATTAATTGTTTTTCGACTACCTAACCTACCTAACCTAACCTAACCTAACTTTTTTGGCTACCTAACCTAACCTAACCTATAAAGATAGGTTAGGTTAGGTTAGGTAGGGTTGGTTAGGTTCGGTCATATATCTACGTTAATTTTAACTAAAATAAAAAAAAATTAACCTTATACATAATGAAATGGGTAACTTTATCATTTCATAAGAAAAAAATTAGAGAAAATATATTAATTCAGGAAAACTTGGCTTATTAGGCAAATCGAGCCTTGAATAGTAGGCCAAAAAGTGAGTTCTGGCTACTAGGTACGACATATATATATATATATATATATATATATATATATATATATATATATATATATATATATATATATATATATATATATATATATATATATATGTGTGTGTGTGTGTGTGTGTGTGTGTGTGTGTGTGTGTGTGTGTGTGTGTGTAATATTTGTTAAAGAAAAAATGGAAAAATGACGCAAAATTGGGTGTGGAACGAAGCAGGTGGTGACAAAAGAGGGATTACGGAACCCTCCCGGACCACTCTCCAGTGGTAAACTTTTGAGGGAAAGTGGAAGTGATGTAGAAGGAGGGGGGAGAGAGAGAGAGAGAGAGAGAGAGAGAGAGAGAGAGAGAGAGAGAGAGAGAGAGAGAGAGAGAGAGAGAGAGAGAGAGAGAGAGAGAGAGAGAGAGAGAGAGAGAGAGAAACCACAACTCAAGGCGCTCAGCTATCGACACATGCTGGCTGAGCCTAAATTTTTGTTTAAAGAAAATCAATCCACCAGTAATCATACATTCCTATAATGTCTCACATTTAAAACATGTTCGCTGAAATGGTCAATCCATCTGAAATCAACTCAACCGGACAAATGAAGGCTCTTTTTATTACATGTCTACAGGTTCATCCTGTATCATACATGATGATACCTTAGCATTACATTTACTTTATTCCTAATGGATATTAATGATGTCCTTAAATAAATGGGTTTTTAGAGTCATGCTTCAAGAATACTGATGCATGATAACAGCTCCTACCTTGCAGTTTCACTAAGAAGATCTTATCACAAATGAACCCTAGTTCATTTGTGGTATAGAAGTTTATTAAAAAAAAAGGAAACACGGGTAATAGGAAGGTGAAAATGTGGGAGGTGAAAACATCAAAGACAAGATGAAAACAGGAACTGAACCCAAATTGCATGGAAGTCTGGGGCAGAAGAATTGTAAGGAGGAAAAATTACGATAATATCCGCAGAAATCAGCCGCCTTTACTCTCTTGATAGGTATATTCTATGCAACGAGCTGCAACAATAATATTATAAAACATATGAAACATCTGATGTGACCTATGAAGGTACACAACTGACAAGGTCCAAGAGTTGACGTAGACTTATTTAAACACCTGTGGAATAATTCACGTAATATATTGTTTGTTTATCTTTAATGGTAAACTAAAATGTAACGCAGATTTGCACGTAAAGACCTTAAAGAGCAAATATTAATAAGAATTAAAGCATTAGCAGATAGTGATAGTATTAACTGCATGGAACTGCAAGCAGACATAAAATTGCCAACAACTATCAACTGCTCACAGAACCATACAACGGACATTTGTTTGACCATTAAGAACCCTCCTGTGACACTTGTTTAGTCATTGAAAACTCTCCAATGACAAGTGGGGTGTCCTTAACAACTCTGCAATGGATACGTGGGTGTTCATTTACCCTCCAATGACAATAACAAGTTATTAAAAACATGACTGGGATTAACTTCTTAATTGCAATTTCTATGAAATTTACAACTGTAAATGTCAGAACTCTACTTCATATTTGGCTGCCGCGATGCGGATATTTTTGAAATTCATTGAATGTCAATTTGTGCCAATAGCCAATCATTTAGACTTGTTTTGATTGCTAGGCTGCTACCAAAACGAGTTCCATAATTGCATTTACGATAAGCGTCGAAACTGTTCTGTTTATTTAACGGGAACATTTATCCGGTTGTCACCTGGGGGATCTGCCTATTTGCTTGTCTAATCTTGAGAGAGGGCGCTGTTAAGACACAAAATGTACAGTATGCATTATGTGGACATTATATACCACACTGAAGCAGATGTCATAATACTGAGAATATATTTAGGATGATCTGTGCGTCGAAATTGATATATTCGTTTAAAGCTAATATCTGAAGTATGATAGTCACTTGTGGTATGTCTTTTTGTGGTAGACTATTCTTGGGGGGAAGGTAGCTTCAGGGATGATGTGTGGGTGGGATGCATTTTGTGGTATTTGTCATGTAGGTTCAATCCTGCCGCGTTTTTGGAGGTTGGATAAGAAGCACTGAATTTACTTCTCACTAAAAGTCTAATTCTGTCCCCTGAGTTTATATAATTGTTTTAGCTATTGGGGCCATAGGCCTACTGAGAACACAAAATATGTTATCTCTGACAAATACATAAGATGTCAGATCCTGAATGACTATCTCTAGTATATAAATATAGTATAGCTTTGTATATAAAAAAACTAGTTCACATATTAAGTTCAAAAGGGAATATAAAATAAATGTTATAACTCCTTTGAAGATCACTGATCCTCTGAGACTTTATCATTTTCTTCCTGGAGAGATGCATTGGATCTTGCTTTGCTGGTTGTTTTATAAGGCAGGTGACAAACGTCTCATGAGGTCTTCATGAGAAGTGAGAAACTTCTCACTTTCATTTCCAAATCAATTTGAAATGGCTAATACAGAACTAATCTTGGAGCCTCAAGTTATGCATGTACATTGCATAACTAGGAGCATGTACAATGGAGTACAGGAAAGATCAGTTCCTGTACTCAGTTAGATAAACTTAGTTCAGACGATTCTTGGTTAATCCACACTTCATAGCCTCAGACGAGTCAACTACTAATGTCAGGAATAGCAAAGGTGTTGTTAATTAGGTTGTAGAAGAGTTGTTGGAGAGTTAAATAGCTTACTTTCCACTTCATCTGTCTCCTCTAACAATATCCTCTTGAGGTATACCTCATATGAGAGGGGGGAGGATGAGAGAGGGAAGGGGGAGGGAGCGTGAGAGAGGACCTTATCGTACATGAGTTTGCTCTATGCTCTTGATATAAGGTGCTGTGTTAATATTCAGTCTGTATAAATCAACATAGTGCCTTAGAGGAGATGGCGTGTGAGTGGGGTGTATACATCAGGTGTAGGCTTTGTATATGTACACGAAATACACATATACACACTTACGTGAGCACACTCAGTTGGCTGTTTGTCTAAGTTGTGTGTGTGTGAATTTTGTTATGTATTAATGATGTTTTGATGTATAGGAAACTTTGTGCACTTACAGGCCGGCCTGAGATGAGGCTGCCTAGTTATTTGAACCAAAAAAGTTAATATTTTCAACAGGCCCACATAACTGACTCACAGGTTCATACAGTGCTTTCAGAAAACCCACGTAATCCACAGAGCTATCAATAATCTTGGTTACATTCCACCAACATACAGCTACAACGCTCTGAAGTCGAAGAAAAACTCTTATATCAACATTGTCACGTGACATAATTAACACTGTCTCAGTGATGGCTGGCTCATTGCCACAACCCATGAAAGGAACGTATCCAGATAAAAATATCGTATCTCGATGAATAGACAAATACAAATTTGATCCTCCCAATTCACTTGGGCAAAATATATATTAAAATCGAGTTATTTATGAATTGAAATTGGGTCAGACACGGGTTATTTTTCACGGACTACTCGATTATCTTTCCCACAATAAAGAGAGTTTAGGCATATCGTCTCTTCCCTCCCCTCCCCAAAAAGGAGTAAGGGGGTGAGAGAAGCGTATGTTCCCAGACATGAACGTGTGGGAGCTCTTAGCTGACCGGCCGCATAACGAAAGCTTACAATGAGTAGTAGGGTGTAAGCGCTACAGGGGATATTTTTTTTTGGGCAGAGGACCCCTGTGGGGTGTAAGCGCTACAGGGGATATTTTTTTTCAGATCAAATATCCCCTGTAGCGCTTGGGGGTTTTCAGGTCAAATATCGTGCGTAGCGCTTCGGGGTTTTCAGGTCCGAAATATCGTGTGTAGCGCTTTAGGGTTTTCAGGCGAATTTGGGGAGTCACAGATTTAGAATTAGGGAATTCTTATAATGAAAAATAATGTCATACGAGTTTGCTAAAGTTCTTATAAGAAAAATAATTTCCGAGACTTAGAAGTTTGTTAAGGCCTTATGGGAGAAATTCAAATAACGTGTGTAGCACTTTAGGGCTTCCAGGAGAACTCTACGGACATATTTTACATGTTTTCAACTTACAAAATCATCTATGTAAGCCTTAGTTATTCATATAAATTTAGAAAATCACCTGTGTAAGTCATTGTTTTCAGGGTTTCGTACATCACACCCCCCTCCCTCCCCCCTTACCTCGCAATCTCTCGCGTCACCTTTATTTACTTTACGCCCGGACAGCCAGACCTCTTATCTTATGTTATCTTCTCATAATATCTCAACCGTCCCTCCTCTCTCTCGTTTCATTCAGTTCAACTATTTTCCAACATCGTATGTTTGCTCCTTTTCATTAAGCAAGTCAGTATGTTTGCTCCTTTTCATTAAGCAAGTCAGTTTTACACAAATAAATCATGTTAGTAAGCAAGTTCTAGCTCACGTTCCCCACCTTAGTCCCCTGTCGTATAAAGAATACTATCATTCCAATCCCTCTAAAATTTAAAAATAATCATATTTCAAATGTAGTTCAATACAGTAATTAGTTACCAAGCTCCAGCTCTTGTCCTCCGCCTTAGCTCTCTCTCGTATCTTCGTTAGTATCAGTCCAATTCCCCTGAAATTTCTACCCTCTGTATTTCAGACACCGTAAATAAAATCAAGTCAGTTATCGAGCTCCAGCTCTCGTCCCCGCCTTAATTCTCTTTCGTATCTTTGTAAATAACCCATCAATTTCCCTAAAATTAAAAGCAGACATACTTCAAAGTTAGTAAATAAGATCAAGTCAGTTACTGAGCTCCAGCTCTCGTCCCCCACCCTCTTCCACCCTCAAGTCTTTGTAAATAAACCATCAATTTCCCTTAAATTTTTACCCTCTGTATTTCAGACACCGTAAATAAAATCAAGTCAGTTATCGAGCTCCAGCTCTCGTCCCCGCCTTAATTCTCTTTCGTATCTTTGTAAATATCCCATCAATTTCCCTGAAATTTTTACCCTCTGTATTTCAGACATAGTAAATATGATGAAAACAATTATAAAACTCTAGCTCTTGTCCTCTGTCCAAGTTCACTCCTGTAAATTCATTACTATCAATCCAAATCCCCCTGAGATTTAAACACCCAACTACATTTTCAGACATAGTAAATAAAAACCAGTTCAGTTATCAAGTTACATCTCTTGTGCCCCAGCTTAGTTCATTTGTGCAAGTTCTTTATTTTCCAACTAAATCACCCTGAGATTTAAGATCACCTTATTTTCTATCGTAGTAAAATTAATCTGGACATTAGCCTTAGATCATCAGACATAAATATATTCGATCAAGTCCGTCTCCAGCGTATCTCTTATCCGAGTATACACATAGCCCCAACCTGTTTAATTATCTTTCACCCCCTCCCACCTTCCTCCATCTCATCCAAGTCTCGTAAATTTAAATGTAGCTGTTAATTTGCGTTCTTTCCCCGTTCATAGCATATTCTCTGTAAGTTCAGATCTGTACTTAGTCTTACATATTCTCTACTTCTTTCCAATTTTATACAAGACTTAAACAACTATTACCGTCTCCTCTATCTTATTTAAACATGAGTCATATGTAAATATACCCCGACTCTTTCCATCCAATACAAGTCCTAGCTTGTTCACCGCCCAACTCACTACGCTATTTCTACTCTACATGTTATAGCATGTTTTCCGCTCATCTTGGTACCAACCCTTACAATCTCTCTCTCTCATTCCTTTACATGTCTCAGCATGTTCGCCTCGCATCTTACTACGCTGTCTACTTTACACGTTGTAGCGTGTATTACTGTGTCCCATATCTTATTTAAACATGAGTCATATGTAAATATACCCGACTCCTTCCATCCATTACAAGTCCTAGCTTGTTCACCGCCCAACTCACTACACTGTCTACTTTACATGTTGTAGCATGTTTTCCGCACATCTTGATACCATCCCTTACAATCTCTCAATCCTTTACACATCCCAACTTTCAACCCTTTCTTACAATTTTCCTCCATCCCTCCGCTACATGTTCTTACCCGTTCATTACAGTCCACTACTTATTCTCTAATCATCTCTGTACTAATTCTCAAAACTAGTTGGTTCTGTCATTTTAGTAAGTAAGTAAGTAGATCATCGTTATTAACAACGACAACAACAACAACAACAGTAACATTACTAATTCACAGTAAGTTACTACTGAGCATTTGGTAGTTATCCATTTTCAAATAAGGTCAATATAAATCATTCTAAGACATCTTCGTACAATTAAAGATACTTGCCCGTGCACTAAGTCATTACTTACAGTAGCATCTTAAGGCATTGTTTTCGTAACTCAGTTTTATTAAACATACACATTCATTAGTCAAAGGAAAACTTTTCAAGTCATTTTATTCAATATTTCCGTTAAACTTACTACATCATGTCATTATTCGGTTTCATAATTAAGTACTTGTTTCAGTCCTCCAATGTAATAAGCAAATTATTCTATTAAGGATAAAGAAATCTTATTTAGAAGAGACATTAAGTTTATTACAACATTTAACGCATACAAGTGTTTTAGTAGTTATACAGGTATTCAAGAAATCATAAGTGTTCTTAGTAGTTTTACAAGTGTTCAAGAAAATCATATACAGTTATTCTTAGTAGTTATACAGGTATTCATAAGTGTTCAAGAAAATCATATACAAGTGTTCTTAGTAGTTATACAAGTGTTCAAGAAAATCATAAGTGTTCAAGAAGCAATTGGATTTATTATATATAAAATATTTCCTCTACAAATTGGACAGCATTTCAGAGCTAAAAGACAACCACTGCATGTCACCATATGTTTACATGGTAGTATTACAATATTTATATTTTTATCCATACAAACTCTGCATAAAATATCTTCTTCCCAAGATTGTTCTATACAGTCCTTGTTTTCATCAGTGTTAGTACAAGTCTCCGGTAAAGTTTTCAATCCCAGATCTTCAAGCGTAGCTTCTTGTTCCTTTTTATCATCAACTGCTTCATAAATTAAGTCCCGTACCCGTAAATAAATATCTGTTCCCTCTTGCATATACCTCAACACGATTTCTAGACATCTACTTTGTATAATAAAAGGCAACAAATCTCTGGATTCCTTAAGGTACTCACTTAAAGCATATCTTATACTCTCCACAGGTATTAATTTTTTATGAATCAGATGTTTGAACTTATCCATACCCTCCATTAAGATATTAATTAAATCATTGTCTATAGGTTTTATAGGTAATGGTATTGTCAATCTAGCATTCTTAACAAATTCCTTGCCCCTTGCAAGAATAATGTAAGCACATTCTGGACTACATCTCGCATGTAACGTCCAAGGATCATCTTCTGGTCTCCAATTTCGTATTCCACAGGCGCAGTGATAGCAGCAGACGTGGTCACTTATACCTGAAAACCATAAAACAATCCAGCATTATCTCGTTACTATCTTTTAACTAATATTCATTATTTCTTTACTTATAACTCTATTAAGTTTAAAATAGTTAAAACACTTCATACCACAGTAAAAAAAAACAGCTTCTGCCAGCTCATGAGAAGTTTGCTTGACGCTTCCAGGCCATGTCATATCAAATGTCTCTAGGCGAGATTTATAAGTTACCAATCCTGGATTCAGCGATTTCCTAAATTTGATCAATCCCAGATCTTCCTTAGGAGGAGCACCACCTAAAAAAATATAACGTAGTTACGTAAATTATTCTTTAGAAGAATAAGAAGTATCTATTTAAGCAATCAAGTTTTGTACAGAGTATATAAGACTGGTATAAGAATACATCATAAGAATATATACTTACTACTACCACTTATTTTCTTATTTCCCAGTTCTATTTTATGGGAAACAAATTCCAGTCCATATTTGAAAGCTATCTCAGACACCTCTAAAGAAACATTGTCACTCCTCTCGCCTCTAATAAAGGCACAGTCTTGATTAATGATCTTATGACGTCTTCTGGGGGTATCACCAACAATCCATGCACCTACTATACAATAACAAAATGCACACAAACAATAATCACTATTGCGAAGGTAATAGAACCCATCTTCAACTAAGTCAATAGGGTTTAACCACTTAATGGGCCAATCCACAAATGTTTGTAGTCTAACTCCTGCACATTTAAGGCTTTCTATACTGTAAAACTTCCTGGCACACAAAGGATCCATCGTGTGAGGGCAGCACTAACTATTAGAGTAGGATAAGCAAGTATATATATCCCTAAAATAAGTATCGTACATCGCTACATATTTAACAGTTTCCTCATTTATAATAGACAGTAATCTCCTCTAAATACTTCTCTACTTAAAAATCCTTAAAGTTTCTTAATTAAATAAAGCTCTTATATAAATACTTAGTAAACTACTTTCATTATTTATTAGACTTATTAGAAAAATACATCACTTTGGCAATCTCGCTAAAAGTATACTGTTACGTCATTATTCGTAGCTGCCGTGCATAATGATAGATATATATATATAATTTAGTAGTAAATTCTTATTTAATCTAATTAAAATATATGCTTAAAGCATCTATATCCTAAAATGAAATATACTATTAGTTATAATGTCATATATAATATCACTCTAAGGTAACAAAAATCCTTATTAATATATTCAAATACGTGGTAACTTTTACATTTCCCCCAATATAAGAGCGCGGACCTCACATTAGGGATATTATTACGACTATCTGGATCGTATCTACTACCTTACGAGGAAGAAAAATTCACCATGGATACTGTTCTGACAACTTGTCAGGGTTATTTAACCGACGAATCATTTTGTAATAATGAAACCTGTATTGTGTACGGAGTGAACTGTATATCCTGTGTTCCCCGAGGAATGGCCCTAGACTTAGCCAAGAAATATTCTCACGCTGACGCTTATAATGTTCGCCGACCCTTGTACAGTCTTAAGAGATGTATCCCTGAAGATCGTCCAGTACCAGGAACAATTCATATCTCTAAAGGAGAAAATCTTCCGTATATTGTTGCTATAGCCACCCAATACGGTATTGGATTACCTATAGAAAGTAATAACATTGCTCAGGGAATTATAGAAAACTCAAAAGACAGAAACATGCTCTCTGGATTAAACGAAGATACATCCATTAATCGTCTCGTCTACTTCAAGAATGGTATGAAAGATTTATTTAACTTTATCAAGGGCTCTCCTCAAATTATGAGAGTTATAATACCAACAGGAATTGGGATTACATGTGTTCGAAGAGATAAGGTTTGGGAAAATACTTATCTTCCTGTTATTGAAGATATGTATAAACAGTTAAAACCCTACGGAGTGGAAGTTAAATTACTGTTTAACGAGGAGATTATGCAGAGGAAGAGCAAGTAACACTTGGCAACCTTTTGTGTGCGCAGTGTTTCTACGCGCAGCCTAAAGATGTATATATGCTTCCCCCGGAGTGATCTCTTACGGTGTCCTCCTCTTCTTGGATGTCAGAATCTACTTCAAGCTTGGATATTCAAGGCTATGGAGATCAAGACTATTATTGGAGACTTTGCCTCCCTGCCCGTCTACAATAATCACGACTGTTTATTGTACGATCTTGATGCTACGAGTGTACAAATGTGTAAAATTGTGCAAGGATTGTGGGATCGTTACCCATATGCGAGATTACATCGTGAAAACTTTCCTTACAAAAACAGGGCTGTTGTATCTTATCGCAGTAACCCTGGCAGTATACATATTGGAGAACCACCTGAATTTAACAACAGGATGGATGAAGATCCCCATCTACCCCTTATTATTGGTTTAGTGACTCAGTTTGCTAGTAGACCTGCAACTTTACCAGCATATGAAAATCCTCCGTGTGAAGTACGAAGTTTAGATGAACATTTTTACGATGGACTTGAAAAAGATACAGAATATCAGAGATGGCGCTGGTTTGAAAATGCTCTGAAGGAAGCCCTTGTTTTCATTCTTAAAAGATGTGTTAAGAGAATTATTATTCCATATGGGTTTGGCATGTCAAGTTATTTGGACAACTGCGCAGTATGGGAAAGTAAATATTTGCCTATACTTGAGAAAATAGGACAAAAACTACGAAAACGAGGTATTGTACTCTTCATAGTACGTCCCGAAAACATCGTTCCTCCTCAGTCATCCACCCACGGCATCTTTGAAAATAAGATTCCATACATTGCTGTTCTTCAAAATGGATCCACAACTAATGCTACTGATGCTGCTAGGACACCTGAAGATGATGCTACGCCTGCTACCGCTGATGCTAGTTCACCTTCTATCAACACTAAGTTGTCTGATACAATTAATTCAACACCTGTTAATGTTACTACGTCTGTTGATACTAATGTTACAATGTGTGTTAGTAGTAGTTTTACAAATTTAGAAGAGAAGATGGATTGGGAATAATAATGTCTGTAAATAATTTATACTTTGTACATTTTTACAAATTAAATACATTGTACATTTTTACACATTAAATAACAAAATAGAAACTCGTGTGTTTATTTTCTCCCTTTTAATGTCTAAATGTCAACTCTACTTTTCTGAGTATATAGGAAGAGGTACGAAACTTTTTCTGTCTTACTTCAAGATGGATTGTTCTATGTACATGCAAGTGAAGCTTAAGCGTTTGAATAAGTGTATTATAGATGCTGATTTTACTAGTGATGAAATTCTAAAACCTGGAGACTGTCTTGTCTACGATTCTCATAATTTATCTGGTGGATTTGCACAACTGTTATGGGAAAAATATCCTTACAGTAAAGTTTCCGAGTGTGAAGTGGTACAGAATAATATAACTCCTGGTGGTATAGTACTTGCTTTATCTCCAGAACCAGAAATAAAACCTCATATTATAGGACTTCAATACAGTAGCTCTAATGAAGATCTAGGATTACAGAAAGATATTATTAAACGTTGGAGTTTTAAATCTGCAATAAGACAAATTTGTTGTCAGGCAAGAAATAATAATTTAATCCAGCGTATAATTATTCCATATGGTATTGGGTTTAATGACGGAATAGGATGGAGTAAAGAAGAACAAGAAGAATGGGAGACACACTATTTTCCAGGACTAGCCCATTTAGCTTATGTTTTAAAGAATAATAAAAAAGAATTATTAATGGTTCGTATACCTCTTGGAGAAGATGTTACGGGGACTGGGAGAGAGAATAAACAAGTAGAGGGTGGATCTAATAAACGGAAGAGAATGTCATAGTTAAAACTAGTAGATCTAAAATAATACATATAACTAATTTGGAAACTACAGCTAAGAGAGAGGGGCGGAGCGTAACAATCTCCGATGTGATAAGCTAGGTCGGGATATATCTTGACATAAACTCCCCATCTCGGTCCAGCAGTGACAAGACATACTCGGATCGATGGCTGCTGTATACAGTAAGTGTTTATTGTATGATGTACTTACAGTACTCGTTATATTTGTTGTGATATAATTTTGCTTATTATTGAATATCTTTTAGTTTTGAAATATTATGATTATTTAATAGTCCCTGTGTTAAATATTGTATTTTTCTTTGTTTAAAGATCTACCCCATGTGATGGATGTGAAGAGTCTACCAGGGTTTGGAAGCATGCCTGATCTTGTGTCAGAAACTATATGGCAAAGTCCAGCTTCGACTGTTTTGTGGAAGAATATGCCCCTGGCGGAAAAACAGACTTATAAAGTGATGACACATACTGATAAATGTACGCATGAGAACATTGTTCCAGCTCTAGCAAAGTTTATTAGCAAAAGTGAAAATGTTTTAATGATACTGATTGGTCGTGATTTTATAAAGTTGAAAGAAGAACTTCCAATGATAAAATGTGATATAGTCTTATTTAGCTTAAAAGAGAGTGTTACAGATGTACTCAAGAAACATGAGAATTGTCAAGTGTTGTTGCTGACGAAAACTCCTAGTAAGGCCGAGATGAAGAAAATTTCTTTGTTATTTAAAGGCGATAAAATAATTTGCACTTTTAGACCTAAACCCCGTTTTAAATACATATTTCCAGAATTTGAAGAAGTACCTATAGGATGTAACTTAAAGGATAAATTTTTTATAAGAAAATTTGTGGATGAAATTGGTTCTCCAAATGCTGCAAACTGGTTTATTAATAAGTTGAGTTCTGAAGAACGAGAAGTGTATACTATAATGAGCCAGGATGAACTGCAACAGCAGGTAAATAGTAAGACTGTGAAAGAGCTTAGTATTATTCACCCTAAAACAGAAGAAGATGAACATTGGAGTTTAATTGATCATATGGAGGAGAGCTTTCCATCTTTTCCGTTAAATTTAATAAAGATGAGACCAGAAATAGGATATCATACCCCCCAAAAGATAGAAATAGAGGCAGTGATGAGATTTATAGGACAGGATCCTGTACTTGGTGTTTTCTCTGGTATGGCCTTTATTGAAAATCTTATTAGGATAAGACATACTAATGTGGTACGAGCTACAGATAATTACTCGAATATGGGTGAGAGTAAGTGGATGGAGGTTGAACAAATGGATGCTGTAGAAGCAGTTAGGACTTATTGTAATGACAGAGAAGTACTTCTAATGTCCTGGCCTGAATTGATTTGTGATGATAATGTTTATAGCGATGCTTTCTATGTTTTAAAGGAATTTAAGGGACAAAAACTAATCTATTTTGGAGAAGGGGAAGGGGGATGCTGTGCATGTGATGGATTTTTTAACTTGCTGGATAGGGAGTTTCATTGTGTGAAATCAAATACATGTTTTACTTATAATTCTTTTATAAATTCAAATGTTTATTTCTATATAAGACTATAGTGTTTATGATTTCTTGAACACTTGTATATGATTTTCTTGAACACTTGTATATAATTGCTTCTTGAACACTTATGAATACCTGTATAACTACTAAAAACACTTGTATGCGTTAAATGTTGTAATAAACTTAATGTCTCTTCTAAATAAGATTTCTTTATCCTTAATAGAATAATTTGCTTATTACATTGGAGGACTGAAACAAGTACTTAATTATGAAACCGAATAATGACATGATGTAGTAAGTTTAACGGAAATATTGAATAAAATGACTTGAAAAGTTTTCCTTTGACTAATGAATGTGTATGTTTAATAAAACTGAGTTACGAAAACAATGCCTTAAGATGCTACTGTAAGTAATGACTTAGTGCACGGGCAAGTATCTTTAATTGTACGAAGATGTCTTAGAATGATTTATATTGACCTTATTTGAAAATGGATAACTACCAAATGCTCAGTAGTAACTTACTGTGAATTAGTAATGTTACTGTTGTTGTTGTTGTTGTCGTTGTTAATAACGATGATCTACTTACTTACTTACTAAAATGACAGAACCAACTAGTTTTGAGAATTAGTACAGAGATGATTAGAGAATAAGTAGTGGACTGTAATGAACGGGTAAGAACATGTAGCGGAGGGATGGAGGAAAATTGTAAGAAAGGGTTGAAAGTTGGGATGTGTAAAGGATTGAGAGATTGTAAGGGATGGTATCAAGATGTGCGGAAAACATGCTACAACATGTAAAGTAGACAGTGTAGTGAGTTGGGCGGTGAACAAGCTAGGACTTGTAATGGATGGAAGGAGTCGGGTATATTTACATATGACTCATGTTTAAATAAGATATGGGACACAGTAATACACGCTACAACGTGTAAAGTAGACAGCGTAGTAAGATGCGAGGCGAACATGCTGAGACATGTAAAGGAATGAGAGAGAGAGATTGTAAGGGTTGGTACCAAGATGAGCGGAAAACATGCTATAACATGTAGAGTAGAAATAGCGTAGTGAGTTGGGCGGTGAACAAGCTAGGACTTGTATTGGATGGAAAGAGTCGGGGTATATTTACATATGACTCATGTTTAAATAAGATAGAGGAGACGGTAATAGTTGTTTAAGTCTTGTATAAAATTGGAAAGAAGTAGAGAATATGTAAGACTAAGTACAGATCCGAACTTACAGAGAATATGCTATGAACGGGGAAAGAACGCAAATTAACAGCTACATTTAAATTTACGAGACTTGGATGAGATGGAGGAAGGTGGGAGGGGGTGAAAGATAATTAAACAGGTTGGGGCTATGTGTATACTCGGATAAGAGATACGCTGGAGACGGACTTGATCGAATATATTTATGTCTGATGATCTAAGGCTAATGTCCAGATTAATTTTACTACGATAGAAAATAAGGTGATCTTAAATCTCAGGGTGATTTAGTTGGAAAATAAAGAACTTGCACAAATGAACTAAGCTGGGGCACAAGAGATGTAACTTGATAACTGAACTGGTTTTTATTTACTATGTCTGAAAATGTAGTTGGGTGTTTAAATCTCAGGGGGATTTGGATTGATAGTAATGAATTTACAGGAGTGAACTTGGACAGAGGACAAGAGCTAGAGTTTTATAATTGTTTTCATCATATTTACTATGTCTGAAATACAGAGGGTAAAAATTTCAGGGAAATTGATGGGATATTTACAAAGATACGAAAGAGAATTAAGGCGGGGACGAGAGCTGGAGCTCGATAACTGACTTGATTTTATTTACGGTGTCTGAAATACAGAGGGTAAAAATTTAAGGGAAATTGATGGTTTATTTACAAAGACTTGAGGGTGGAAGAGGGTGGGGGACGAGAGCTGGAGCTCAGTAACTGACTTGATCTTATTTACTAACTTTGAAGTATGTCTGCTTTTAATTTTAGGGAAATTGATGGGTTATTTACAAAGATACGAAAGAGAATTAAGGCGGGGACGAGAGCTGGAGCTCGATAACTGACTTGATTTTATTTACGGTGTCTGAAATACAGAGGGTAGAAATTTCAGGGGAATTGGACTGATACTAACGAAGATACGAGAGAGAGCTAAGGCGGAGGACAAGAGCTGGAGCTTGGTAACTAATTACTGTATTGAACTACATTTGAAATATGATTATTTTTAAATTTTAGAGGGATTGGAATGATAGTATTCTTTATACGACAGGGGACTAAGGTGGGGAACGTGAGCTAGAACTTGCTTACTAACATGATTTATTTGTGTAAAACTGACTTGCTTAATGAAAAGGAGCAAACATACTGACTTGCTTAATGAAAAGGAGCAAACATACGATGTTGGAAAATAGTTGAACTGAATGAAACGAGAGAGAGGAGGGACGGTTGAGATATTATGAGAAGATAACATAAGATAAGAGGTCTGGCTGTCCGGGCGTAAAGTAAATAAAGGTGACGCGAGAGATTGCGAGGTAAGGGGGGAGGGAGGGGGGTGTGATGTACGAAACCCTGAAAACAATGACTTACACAGGTGATTTTCTAAATTTATATGAATAACTAAGGCTTACATAGATGATTTTGTAAGTTGAAAACATGTAAAATATGTCCGTAGAGTTCTCCTGGAAGCCCTAAAGTGCTACACACGTTATTTGAATTTCTCCCATAAGGCCTTAACAAACTTCTAAGTCTCGGAAATTATTTTTCTTATAAGAACTTTAGCAAACTCGTATGACATTATTTTTCATTATAAGAATTCCCTAATTCTAAATCTGTGACTCCCCAAATTCGCCTGAAAACCCTAAAGCGCTACACACGATATTTCGGACCTGAAAACCCCGAAGCGCTACGCACGATATTTGACCTGAAAACCCCCAAGCGCTACAGGGGATATTTGATCTGAAAAAAAATATCCCCTGTAGCGCTTACACCCCACAGGGGTCCTCTGCCCAAAAAAAAATATCCCCTGTAGCGCTTACACCCTACTACTACAATGGTCTCGTACTCCTCTCATTGTCCTGTTATGGCGACGCGGACTTATCTCACTCTCCATTAACTGATGTTGGAATCATTTAACATCGGCGTCTCTCGTCTCCCTCGTCAATTTAATGCTCCACGCATTGCGCTGCGCCTTTGTGATCACGTGACCCGGCTTGTGCTGGGTTCTGGCGCATAAATGGATGACATCAGGAAGATAGACATATATAATGGGGATATATGTACCCCCGAGACAAGGGATATAAACAGTCAAAGGCTATACCCCGTTTCTCAGAGTATATTTACTGAGATTTTTCTTCAGTCATGGACTAGGTTCAGGGCTAAAGCACAATTGCTAACAGGTCCGTAGGTTTTTGTAGTGACCTTAATAATCCTCCAGAGGTTGATAGGCCTCAAACCCAACGCCTAGAAGTATACCACGTGGCTTGGTGTATACAATGAGTATACTCTACGGAGGGGGGTAACTGAACCTGAACCATTTGACCTTTGTTTATGAGGAAGCGCTGCAAGGTAATCCTCAGTCAATGAGTTTCCTTTTTTTCTAGTTAGTGTTCTACCAAAGACGTAACCATATATTTACACAGTGCTAACCAGCACATAAAGATTTTCGTCTGTCTTACAAAGAGAGGGCTAGAGATCTGCTCTCCTGCATATAGGATAATTCAGAACTGAATGCAGAATATTTTCATATTTAAAATGAGGTTATTCTGCATTAATGTAATCAGCAAATTTTCATCATTTCGTGCACAGATTTTTATGTTACTGAATACTCAACCACAGTATATAACTCAGGTGTCTCACCCGCCTATCTTCCCAAAACGATAGTGTTTATAAAACTGTTTGATCAAAGGTACAAAAAACGGACTGTTGGAACCAAAAAAATAATGTTTTGTGTTACTGAAAAAATCGAAATAACATACTAAATATTGGTGAGGTAATTAGAGAACCTATCCAAACAATCCTAGGCCTAATATACGTTCTCTTAGGCTTAATACAGTAAATATATTTGCTATACTAGGCCTAGATATGTTTAAGTTTGGTTTTGGATAATTTTTTCGTATTCTCTATATAATAGTACAGAACGTGAACACTGATGGTTGTTAAAATCTATTTTTGTACGATCGACTAAATAGTTGTCACGAGACTTCTTTCAGGAGACTATAGGCTCATGGGTGTGGGTGGCGACGCTGACAACTGTTCTCATCCTCTGGACCCTGGCCGTACGTCAGTGATCCAGGGTTGCCAGATTCAAATTGCTAAAAGTAGCGAGCTGACGGTCTAAAAGTAGCGAATTTGTAATAAGAGTAGCCCAATTTTTTGTTTAGTGACTGATACGGGTTTCAAAGTAATCTATTATGATATATAGAGTACATTAAACGATTTTAATTATTTTCTTAACATTATCTCTGCATATATATATATTTAACCAATATGATAATAGGATAACTTATCAATATTTACTGTTTGAAGCTTAATGGGTGTGGAGTCCTTCCACGTCTTTACAGTTGAAGATTACCAAGATCTTGATCTGCATCCACAACCTCGTTCTTGTATATTGCAGACTCATATTTAAGCATTGACATGAGTGGTTCAAATGACGAGCAACAAGTTACATTTTCTTCAAGATATGTTTTGATTCTCAAGACTGATGTCAAAAGTTCAAGTCCCATTCCCATTCAAGATTTCTCAGTTTAGTTTTCACAGACGTTACTCTCGAAAATATCCGTTCAACCAGGGCATTACTGATTGGCAAGCTGTATATTTTCAACACAAACTCATCGAGATCAATCAGTATGGGATCGCCAGCAGTGTTCTTGACAGTTATTGTCTTGGTCTAAAATGACGATTCAGATGTCGGAATTTATCCCTTACAAATGTTGGACTAGTCAATGGTTAACAGTAGGCGCCACTGACTTTCAATTTCACTAAGCTTAGATTGGTCAGCTAATACTAACGGAAGTTCTGAAAATGGTGGCCATGTAAGCTAAGGCATATGATAGGTAACAGATTTTTCACCTTTTTTTATAGTTTCAACATTACTTAGAATACGAGAAAGAAGCTATTTGCAAGCTTTCATTAAAAAATTATCGCATCTTTCTTGAACATTTTGAAACTTTTCCTGGGTTGTAAAATTGTTTTGTATGTTAGTGGCCAGAAGTGTTGAAAATTCGTAACCAAAGTCAACTTTCTCCAGGGGCAGATACATAGAATTGTAGTCCAAATTAACATGAAGCTTTGCATGATGAGAACGAAAGATTCTTCTGAGTATTCCAAGAGTGAAGTTTTCTAAGACAGTGTGAAGGCTATACTGATCTGCTTCATCTTTTGATAAAGTAAATTCATCCTTTCAAAATCATTTAGGATTGGTTTGAGACATATGAAATATAGCTTACTGGAGGGATCAGCGTACATTGAAAATAGTTGCCTTGCAACATATTTATCACAAGAGGAAAAAGCTATTTGGTAATGAGTTGTTAGAGAACCCCACTGATCAAACGGCCGCTTTACACTACCGTTCCTTGCCAACCATCGTCTTCCTGACAAAGGTATTAACTGTAAGGGATCTTCCCCATCATTTATCAATCTGTAAGTTTCTAGATAACTTTCTCCCCTTAATGAAGATCTGTGGAACCAGGTGTAGCTTTTGGGATGAAGTATTATTAACAATTAAGGTTGGGAAATCTATTGCCCCTGGGGAGGATTACCTTGCCTTGCGGTTACTTTTTCTTTCAAAGGTTCCTAGGATCAACGTCCCCAGGGGCCGGTCTCTGACCAGGGCACTCCTGCGGTAAGTGGTCTAGTCAATTAGGCTGTTGGACTCGGCTGTGATTTGTATAGAATATATTATTAAAGCATAAATAATCATCATTGAGTTTCTTAATATTAATAGCCCAAAGTAGCCCAACTTGTGTTTAAACTAGCCCAAAAAGTCGCAAGTAGCGAAATTAAAAAATTGGGAGCGTGGGGCTCTCAAAAGTAGCCCAATTCGCTACTTGTAGCCCAATCTGGCAACCCTGCAGTGATCACGCAGAGCACCGTGGGATTACCTTCCCTGTGTGTGGCAACCTTTTCTCGCCCTCACCGAGTGTTCGTCTACCTCCCTCGCCGTGTGATATACCTTCCCTCACCGTGTGATATACCTCCCCTCACCGCGTGATATACCTCCCCTCACCGTGTGATATACCTCCTTCACCGTGTGATATACCTCCCCTCACCGTGTGATATACCTCCCCTCACCGTGTGATATACCTCCTTCACCGTGTGATATACCTCCCCTCACCGTGTGATATACCTCCTTCACCGTGTGATATACCTCCTTCACCGTGTGATATACCTCCCTCACCGTGTCCTTCCCACCACTACCACGTGATTTCTATCCCCACTATCATGTTATCACCTATCCCACGTCCGTGTGATCCTCCCCCAATCACCGTATGGCCACCTGCCTCCCCCTATACAATACTCAGAGGGCGATAATCCTCTATCCTCTAACTCTCACCTCCTCCTTCCCTTCCCGCCCCCTCACCCATACTCCCCTTCCCTTCTACTATACCTCTTATCACTCCCCCTCCCTTCCTTTCCCTCTCATCCCATCTCCCCCTCACCTAATTATCTATTGTCAGCTTTCCCACACTCACTTCCCCACTGTGGTCCTATCGGAAGTTCAATGATCTTTAAGGCTGGGCGTCATCTGTGGGGAGATAATTTCAGCATTTTGAGAGAGAGAGAGAGAGAGAGAGAGAGAGAGAGAGAGAGAGAGAGAGAGAGAGAGAGAGAGAGAGAGAGAGAGAGAGAGAGAGAGAGAGAGAGAGAGAGAGAGAGAGAGAGAGATTTTTTTACGTAATATCGAAATTCTTCGGCATCACCAACGTGAAAATTATTGGTGAATAAATAAAAATTGGCATCCTCACAAAATATAGAGGCATCAACGTCTCCCTTGAGAAAAGCTGATTGAGTCGATATTCTGATGGTAAAACGGGACATTACCAACCATTTGATATGGCGGTTTTTATGGCCGTGGAGTCCTTCAGCTGGAAGTGTTCCGCTGAGGTGACAGGTTTTCCCAGCAGCTTCACTATTGTGCTGTGAGGATTACCGCAGCCTGGGAAAGTGGTCAGGGTAAGTCTCCCTCTCTCTGTCTGCCTGTCTCTCTCTTTCTCTCTCTGTCTCTCCCTCTCTCTCTATGAGGTATATGCTGTATTTAATGGTATGCTACAATCATATTCGGTCCATGTTGTAACTGGAGCCAAGTGTGGACCTGATTTCCCAAATGCCTGCTTGTTGAGAGAACATCTTCTAAGTGTGAGTCAATAGAGGAATCAATGATCGCTAATAGAGTTAGAGTCTTGAGAATGGTCCTGCCAGATTGAGGCTGCTGCAGGCAGAGCGTCTTGTGTTGTAAATGCTGTATGATTCGCTTGGTTTCCCCTCTTTTCCCCTCTCTGTCTGTTATATAATTGCACTGTTGTCCTCATACTGTGTTTAAATATCTCAACCATGTTCAAAGCCAGAGTATAAGTATCAACATATAACAAAAGAATTGCATTACCATGCGGATCAGGAATGATTGACTGATAGAGATTAAGCAACATATGATTGACTGATAGAGATTAAGCAACACAAGAGGTGGCACGGGTATGAATAGCCCAAAATCAACCATATATTAACATCAGCCGGCAGAAAACCTTGCGATAGTCGCTGAAATTAAGAGGGCTGAAAGGGTACTAACCAACCAGGGAAAAGTCGTCAAGCTTTTGTGGATCTCCTCCCATGTTGGAATATGTGAGAATGAACGAGCAGACGTGCTGGCTGCTGAAGGCACTGAAGGAAACCATATTGAATACTTCATACCCAAGACTCTACTACAAATTAGAGGTATTGTCAGGCAACATCACCGTGACAAGGTAACTGAGGAAAGGAGGATAGAAGCACAGACCAGTGAATCTGTACGATGGTACAACATTGTTGCAGCTGGCAATCCCAATCATTATGGACGAAGAGGAAGAGGACGAGGGAGATAATCAGTAATAGCGAGATTTTGTCTTGGATACAAATATCCATGGGGATTCGGAATGGAAACAACAGTTGATCAGCGGAGTTGCAGAATCTGTGATGAGAGTGACAGACACTGCCACGTCTCTACGTGAATATAAACACCTGAGGGACATTAGAAATATATGTAGAATAATAAACCCCACATTGAGATAGGATTCCCCCATTTTGCACCTGCAAGATAACGTAAGATTTTAAGGGTTGACAAATGTTAATCTTCTAGTTTGAGGAGCTGTTCACTTGAGACAGCTAAGCAAGTCCCAGCTGTGTCTGGGCACAAGTGACAGGATGAACAACCCAGCGGGTTTTCTTCCTATTAGGGAGTGTTATACATGCTGCTATGGCGGTGTGTCCACTCACAGGATGAGTGGCGCTGCCCAATAAACTAGCCCCTCAGGGCAAAATTTACAAAAAAATAAATCAGCCAATATTCAACCTGTCTTCAGCGGGTATATACCCTCGTTCGAGGTAATCTTCAAAACCACTCTGTAATTAGTGCAATTATATATTCTCTATCCATGGTTAGGTTAATGTTAGGTTAGATTAAATTAGGTTTGGTTGCATTAAAATGGTATTAATTTCAAACAAGTGAAATATGAAATTCGAAAACTATTTGATCATCTCCAAGAACTGAATTTTAAAGAAAACTTAGGCTTCAGACTATTTCAAAGAAAACGAGTTCACCAGAGTTTTTTTATATTTTAAACCATCGACTTATAATGCAAACAGTTATAACTTGAGAACATTTTCTGTTTGGACAAAGACCGTTTTCTCCCAGCCACAATCTGGGAAATTATAACTCCCAGCCACAACCTAGATTGTAACTCCCGACTGCAACCTGGGAGATTGTAACTTTCAAGACACATTCTGGTAGATTGTAATTGCCAGCCACAACCTATAAAAAGCAGGAACAACTACAGCAGATGTAGCAGGGGCGGCAAATCACCCCAATACGCTCAGCAGAACTGTTAAAGTAAAATATCGATTAACCTGAAGGGACGACGATAAAGTTTCTGGTGATGGTGGTGCTGGTGGTGAGGGTGATGGTGGTGAGGGTGGTGATGGTGGTGATAACACAGACGTCTGAGTAACTGCTTCATCCATCCAGCCTCCCACGCGGCGACTTCAGGCTGAGAAGGCCATGGCTAAAGAGTTTATATTTTGTTTAAGAAAGTTAAATCAAATGTGTGTGTGAGAGAATTTTAGAATATTTGACCATAAATTTGCAGACGAAGGAGGCCTCCACCTCCCGTTGAGGGTACGAGTATTTCCTTACATTTCTTGGACTCATTTATAGCTTCAACTTCTGTCCTTTCGTCCTACTTTCTCTTAATTTAGAGAGGCTGTCTTCATCCAGAATATCTATTCCTCTCAGTATCTTGTCCATTGTGATCATGTCTCCTCTGTTTCTTCTCTAGGGTTGGCAAATCTCGTTCAAGTAACCTATCCTCATATCTCAGGCCTCTTAGTTTTGGCTCTAATCTTGCTTCAAGCCTCTACTTTTTAAATGTTTGTTGTATGCTTCACAATGTGCAGATTCCAAGCCGATGAGATGCAAATTCCTGTATTGGTCTAACAAAGATTGTGCAGACCGTTTAGAGAGGTCTGATTCAGGTTTCTAAACGACGTCCCATTGTCAGCGCTCCATATGCCACTATGACCCTGTTTATGTGCGCTTCTGTTGGAATGATATTCACTCCCATATATTTTTATCTCTTTGATTCACATTGTTGCCTTCCCTTTATCATGTGAATAGCTTATGTCTCCTTTCTCCCTTTCTTATCTTCATTACTTTGCACTTGCTGGGATTGGATTCTTTAAAGCATTTGTTATCCCACTCCTGGCGTGGGTCCGATATTCACATAAATTAGGAACAGTAGTGGTCCCAGGACTGAGCCTTGGGAGACCCTACTGGATACATTCCTCCAGCTCTAAACTTCTTCTCTGACTGTTGCTCTTCGTTTTCTGTCATTTAGGTACTCCCTTACTCAGTTATCGTATCTTGTGTCTCCATCTTTTACAACAGCCTTTCGTGAGGAACAATATCAAGTGATTTTTGACAGCCAAGAAACACATAATCTACTCTGAGTTCCGTTTCCTGTGTCACCCTGTCATAGAACTGCTTGTGAACGTATATAATGAAATATATCAATGATATATTATATTATATATAATGAAATTATCAATGATGGAATAAGAAATTGTTTCCAATGGATCATTTTCCATTTTGGACTTCGAATGCGTGGTAAAACAAATGAGACAGAGCATGCCGAAACAGGAACACACACACACACACACACACACACACACACACACACACACACACACACACACACACACACACACATTATATATATATATATATATATATATATATATATATATATATATATATATATATATATATATATATATATATATATATATATATATATATATATATATATATGCGAACAAGCCTGGACGGTCTCCAGGCATATTTGCAACTGAAATATATATATATTAACTATTTAACCAGCTTATCAAGATTATTACCTCCTTACCTTGAAGAATGTTGGGGTTCAGTTTGTAAGCGCATTACGTGTGTCTGTAACCTGCTCTACTACCGCCCATGGGTGTGGCGTGAATGTTAAAAATAACAAAATCAATCATAGTACTCAATTACGTTTGTCAGGTATGAGTTTCCTCTTCTAAATCGATGCTGCCTGTTCCTTACAAAGTTTACCCTCTCGAGGTGTTCAATTATTCTCAACCTGATTACTTTTTCCAGCACTTTGCAGTTACACTGGACTGTAATTTAGTGTCTCGTGTCTGTATGTGCGTGAGTGTACTCACCTAGTTGTGCTTGTGGGGGTTGAGCTCTGGCTCTTTGGTCTCGCCTCTCAACCGTCAATCAACTGGTGTACAGATTCCTGAGCCTACTGGGCTCTATCATATCTACATTTGAAACTGTGTATGGAATCTGCCTCCACCACATCACTGCCTAATACATTCCATCTGTTAACTACTCTGTGAAGTGTGTGCGTGTGTTTGCGTGAGGGTGTGTGTGAGGGTGTGCGCGAGAGAGTGTGCGTGAGGGTGTGTGCAAGTGTGTCTGGGAGAGGGGATAGATTGAGGCAGCAGCAGCTCTGGTAAGACCATAAGGTTGTCTACGCCCACAGTCTTTTAGATCACATTATCTGGCCATCATGGGTCGACCTTGTTGCTTATGTCAACACCACGTCGGTTGGGGCTGCCGCAGGAGGCGTCGCTGGGGGTGTGGGGAGCCTAGAGTTACCCTAGTTGTTACCCCAGTGGAGGGGTGATACCTGGGTGGTGACTCTTGCAGGCGGGGGGGGGGGGGGGGTGGAGATTGGAGGTACTAGTACTTACCTAACAGTAACTACGTATGCTCACGTGAACCTGTAGGTGAATTCTCCAACGTGGACACAGAGATTGGCACTGATGTTGAACCGATGCAAGATAATGATGGACACAATGCAATACAGAAATGTACACTTTTGAATGCAAAGAAAGGACAACTGCACCACCTCTGATGGAAACGACTCGTTGTGTCGCGTCGATGGTAAATCGCACCGACATGTAAGCAAACAAGAATTTCAGGAACACAAAAGGAAAATGCATGGCACTCTCAGGGGTGTTGGCAGTCTCAGGGATGCTGGGATCTTGAAAAGCAACGAGTGATAGGAGATCGACAGAGAGCATGTCTGGGAATGGATTTGCTGTTATTGAGCCAAGAATAGTGGTCTTCCTAAGAGCGATTTTGAGACAGCATCAGGCCAAATACAGACCATCAGCAACAGTGTTTCTTAAACGCTGGGAAGCAGGACGTTTCGTATACATGGAGGGTCGTTAAACACAATTGTATTATTGTATTAAAATATTCCTAAAATAACCCAACCTAACTTGGCATAAGCTAATACAACCAAAGATGTTCTATTTGACCATTCCTCTATGATCACACTACTCACTCGAGCACAGCACAATCAGGACCCTGCTGAAGAAGTCGCTGCTAGACAATAACGACACAGAAACTGCTGGGCGCGTTCCCTTTCACCTAATGCCACTGTTCACCTAACAGTAAATATGTACCCGGGTGTTAGGCAACATTTATAGGGTTGCATATTGGGAATGACCAGTAGTTCGACTTTAGGGGACCTCGATATAAATCTAGAGAACATATACATAGGCTTCCTGTTCCCGATAAAGCAGAGTATTAGTTTTCAGGTGTAAATACCCTGTTTCTCGTTGTATACATCAAAAGTTTCCTTTAGTTCTGAAATAAGTTCAGGACAAAAGAACACATACTGGACAGCCTGTGAACTTGGGGTCACATTGTTGATCACACCACCAGATGTTCAAGGGCCACAAGCCCGACACTAACCTAACTTGCTATTGTAATTTTCTTTTCAATATGACAATTCTAATTAACTTGAAACTGTATATGACTTTTTAGATTTATAATGCGTTTATGAGTTAATCTTGTTTATATTTTTAAGTACATAACTAATTGCAGAATTTAAGTGTTTTATTAGAGTTCATTTTGAGCATTAAATTGATTGCTTGCAGAGCTTTATGATATGACCTGCGGAAGCATGCATAGTTAAGCTGTTATAAGCTTTAATCTATCATTTGAAATACTTTTTTGTCAGGTGTTAGATCTCATTAAAGAATATTTATATAATATTTTTTGCAATTGCAATTAACCATTCGGATTTGAGATTATATTTTTCACCAGAGAAAGAATCGCTTCGATTGCAGACAATGATGAATTTCTATTAATTAAATGTTTCTATTAATTAAATGTAATTAAATTACTTGATATAATGTACTTAATGTAATGTATTAAATGAAATGTACTTAATATAATGTATTTAATAAAACGTTCATAATATAATGTTTTTAATGGAATGCACTTAATATCATGTATTTAATGAAATGTACTTAATATAATATATTTAATGACATGTACTTAATATAATATATTTAATGACATGTACTTAATATAATATATTTAATGACATGTACTTAATATAATGTATTTAATGACATGTACTTAATATAATGCATTTAATGAAATGTACTTAATATAATATATTTAATGAAATGTACTTAATATAATGCATTTAATGAAATGTACTTAATATCATGTATTTAATGAAATGTACTTAATATAATGTATTTAATGACATGTACTTAATATAATGTATTTAATGACATGTACTTAATATAATGTATTTAATGACATGTACTTAATATAATATATTTAATGAAATGTACTTAATATAATATATTTAATGACATGTACTTAATATAATGTATTTAATGACATGTACTTAATATAATATATTTAATGAAATGTACTTAATATAATGCATTTAATGAAATGTACTTAATATCATGTATTTAATGAAATGTACTTAATATAATATATTTAATGACATGTACTTAATATAATGTCCTTTAATGCTTTGTTTTCGGATGTCAGTTTAATGAACTGTGATACTTTTGGTATCTGACTGTAAAAGTCATGTTGCCGATGCTCAACAGGGCAATACCTTCGGATATTTTAGTGCTGTGACACCTTCAAACAGTTTAGCGTGGGAAAACTTGTCTTTAAATATATTTCAACTCATCTGGACCTTCCGGAGAGCAGCTAACAAGCTTACCGCGTGCACAGCAGTATTCAAATGTTTAAAGATCACTGATCGTTACAAATTTAATTATGCCCGAGTTTCATTGTTTGATCTCAGAGAGAGAACACGTAAAAACAAAAAATTAGGTACAATTGTGATAATTTCTTATTGTGAACATCTATGGGCTGATTGGTAGAACAGCAGTCTGGTAGTCATCAGACCCGAGTTCGAATCTCCTATGATCTTTGCTTTCTTTGCAATCTCCATAATCTCCTATGATATATATATATATATATATATATATATATATATATATATATATATATATATATATATATATATAT
This sequence comes from Procambarus clarkii, assembly GCF_040958095.1. NCBI lineage: Eukaryota > Metazoa > Arthropoda > Malacostraca > Decapoda > Cambaridae > Procambarus > Procambarus clarkii. The sequence goes on along the minus strand of NC_091235.1, from coordinate 21,578,457 downwards.
ATATATATATATATATACATATACATATACAACTGAAAAACTCCACACCCCAGAAGTGACTCGAACCCAGACACCCAGGAGCACTATGCAACTGGCGTATATGGTACCTTAACCACTTAACCAACCGTGACCAACATCTTTTGTACGGTCATGGTTGGTCAAGTGGTTAAGGTACCATGGACGCCAGTTGCATAGTGCTCCTGGATGTCTGGGTTCAAGTCACTTCTGGGGTTTAGAGTTTTCCAGTTGTGTGTGTATATATATATATATATATATATATATATATATATATATATATATATATATATATATATATATATATATATATATATATATATATATATATATATATATATATATATATATATATATATAAGAACTCCGTCTTAACCTCTTCAGAACGTAGGCAAAGGCATTACAGAAGATCTGGGTAAAGGGGAAACCAGTAGGTCATTTCCCCTTCCTCGCCCTCTGGTGGCCACATAGCCGACCTTCCGCAACCCATTCCCCTCAGCCTCATGACCCGAGGGGAAACTGCAGCGAAAAGGGGGAAGATGATCAACCAGTTGGGGTGAGGGGGGTTAACCGGTTTGGGAAGGGGGGGGGGGAGGGAATGATTAAATGGTTTGGAAGGGGAGTGATGCTCTTAGGAAAGATGGAATAAGAAAAAGGAATTTGGTGAGACGGCAGATGTGATGAAGAGAATATATAGAAAGAGAATGACAAGATCGGCAGGGCAGACAGATTTGGAAAAGAACAGGAAAAAAGGATAGAGAGAGAGAGAGAGAGAGAGAGAGAGAGAGAGAGAGAGAGAGAGAGAGAGAGAGAGAGAGAGAGAGAGAGAGAGAGAGAGAGAGAGAGAGAGAGAGATGAAATGGACAGACCGCCGAGGGTAGAGATAAAAGAAAAGGACACAGAAAAAAAGAGAAGAAAGAGACAAAGAAAATGAGAAACAAACAACGGTTACGAAATAAAAAGAGCATCGGGAAGAGAACAGAGACGAAAAGAAGAGGGTACAGAAGAATCAGAAAGGGCTATGAGTACACCAAATGACGCAGAAAGGGGCTTGAGAGAGAAAGGAGAACAAGAACGGATGAAAGACTCGCTCATTAATTTGCCACAAAGTACAAAAAAAATGTTTTCCTCAGCCAGAAATGCACGACCCTTCGCAATCCACCTAAGCTATCAAGGCTAATGAAAGAAAACGTCAAAATGACTGTGCTTTAATCGTAAACTATACAACGTATTTTTTTACGGTTTGGTCGACCTCGTAGAAAATGCGACGTTTTGGATTACGAACGAGACGCTGGAGACAAAGGAGGAAGAAAGGCTTCTGGGAAGACACCAAGGTAAGGAGACCTGAGGGGAAGAAGGAGTGATGGATCGATGCATTAAGTGATGGAGTAGGTAGATGGCTTATTCTTGGAGGGTTCTTAAGATGGAAGACAGAGAAGAGAGCTCACGAAAATTTATGAACAAAATGAAGACAGCAGAACGTTTATGATATATTCCGTGGATATCAGCTTGAGAGAGAGAAAAGAGAGAGAGAGAGAGAGAGAGAGAGAGAGAGAGAGAGAGAGAGAGAGAGAGAGAGAGAGAGAGAGAGAGAGAGAGAGAGAGAGAGAGAGAGAGAGAGAGAGAGAGAGAGAGAGAGAGAGAGAGAGAAAATGTTTCCACGCAGGAATATATCCCACACTTATTGGACCGAAAATTTCCAACTTTCGACAGCAACATAAAAACTTCGATACTTCAGTGAAATTTACATACCAGCAGTCGTAATAAAAATAATTATAATTACTTATTTATCAATACTGTTATTCTTGGCATTAATATTAGTTTTAATATAATAATAATTATTAATATTATTAATATTACTACTACTGAAGGACTTGAGAGATATTAACGTCTCTCAGAGGACCTTCTCGCCCTCAGGAATCTCTTCAGCGTCGACCACGTGGCCTTAATGACCGCAGGAAGAAGGCTGAAATTCCCAAAGGCCTCATTATCTTCAGCTGGGCCAAGGATCCTGAAGAAGAGTCCTATAGATTCCTTCAGAGGATCTATAGGACCGTCCTGTATTAGTTGTAATGGGAGTGAGGATTAAGCATCCTTGTAAGTAACTTGGACCACAGATAAGGGAGCTGCGAGCGTCCTCAGCTGGGACAGAGGACCGGAGATAGCATCCTCAGCTAGGACAGAAGACGTGCGATAGCTGCCTCACCTAGGATGGAGGACCTGTGATAGCTCTCTCAGCTAGAACGGAGGACCTGTGATAGTTGTCTCAGCTAGGACAGAGGATCTGCGATAGCTGCCTCAGCTAGGACAGAGGATCTGCGATAGCTGCCTCAGCTAGGACAGAGGACCACCGATAGCTGCCTCAGCTAGGACAGAGGACAACCAATAGCTGCCTCAGCTAGGACAGAGGACAACCAATAGCTGCCTCAGCTAGGACAGAGGACCAGCAATAGCTGCCTCAGCTAGGACAGAGGACCAGCAATAGCTGCCTCAGCTAGGACAGAGGACCTACGATAGCTGCCTCAGCTAGGACAGAGGACCACCGATAGCTGCCTCAGCTAGGACCGAGGACCACCAATAGCTGCCTCAGCTAGGACAGAGGACCACCGATAGCTGCCTCAGCTAGGACCGAGGACCACCAATAGCTGCCTCAGCTAGGACAGAGGACAACCAATAGCTGCCTCAGCTAGGACAGAGGACCTGCGATAGCTGCCTCAGCTAGGACAGAGGACCTGCGATAGCTGCCTCAGCTAGGACAGAGGACCTGCGATAGCTGCCTCAGCTAGGACAGAGGACCTGCGATAGCTGCCTCAGCTAGGACAGAGGACCTGCGATAGCTGCCTCAGCTAGGACAGAGGACCTGCGATAGCTGCCTCAGCTAGGACAGAGGGCCTGCGATAGCTGCCTCAGCTAGGGTAGAGGACCTGCGATAGCTGCCTCAGCTAGGACAGAGGGCCTGCGATAGCTGCCTCAGCTAGGGTAGAGGACCTGTGATAGCTGCCTCAGCTAGGACAGAGGGCCTGCGATAGCTGCCTCAGCTAGGACAGAGGGCCTGCGATAGCTGCCTCAGCTAGGGTAGAGGACCTGTGATAGCTGCCTCAGCTAGGACAGAGGGCCTGCGATAGCTGCCTCAGCTAGGGTAGAGGACCTGCGATAGCTGCCTCAGCTAGGGTAGAGGACCTGCCTACCATCATATCAACAACAAGGACTTATGAGCAGCAGTGAAAGGTTCACCACGACCTCGACACCTCGTCTCCTGCACTTGCTGGCTCCCTTCACGCCTCTGACAAGTGAGAATTGTCCGCAGTCATTTCTTTCAGGACAAGACACGGTCTCTTTACTTCTTTAAAATGGATTCCGGTAATTTTTGTACATAAGAAAGCTTGCGAAAAGTTCTTTTGGTAGTTGTTACAGAATAAGGTTATGGTAGGATGAGTTAGATTAGGAATAGGTTAGGCTGAGTTAGATTACGAATAGGTTAGGCTGAGTTAGATTACGAATAGGTTAGGCTGAGTTAGGTTACGAATAGGTTAGGCTGAGTTAGGTTAAATTTAGGTTGAGTTAGGCTAGGTTAAATTAGGCGTAAACCATTGGAACAATGTGTGACTGTTAGTAGCGACCTGGGTACTCCCAGCCACGCACGTTATCCCTACCATGATATTGTATTAAACTTCCTCCAATTTATTTTTTCGTATAATGTTAGTGTAATTTCTTTGTGCATGTGAAGCTGGAGGGTACGGTGGAGGAACTACTTTAACTACACCAGAGAGCATTTTGTGCTACATGACTGACTTCAGTAGTGACCTACAGACTTCCTGTGGATTTAGTGTAATCCCAGGTTTTATAACTTATACCATGTCGTGGTACAGTGGTAAGGTGAGCGGCTGGGAGTACCCTGATCGCTGCTTCGACTAACCTCGTTGCTCCAATTTGACTTTCTCATTAAATTAAGTGTGGGTAGACAAGGTTGAGTTAGGTTGGGTTATGTAATAATAAAATCATCTCTTAATTTCACTACAAATTTCTACGTTCTACAAAAGAAAAACTGCATCTATAGCATCCTCCACAACCTCTGCAAAGGGAAATTTGCCTTTAATTATCGTCTCCATACGAGCAGTCTATTTTATCCCGGATATGTGAAGCTGAATTAATTTGCATAATCATAATTACATAAGCAGTAATTAAAAGTTATGGCTCTCTTGGGTCCGAGTATCTAGTTCGCATATCAATTAATATCAATTTTGCAAAGTGTAATCAAATGCCAGCTAATTAAGACGCCAGATTTTCGAGCTATTTGGAATAGCATTGTGCTGCAAGTGGTAGAGGTAAGGGAATTAGCGAAGGGGAGAGAGACGGAGAGAAACGGAGAGAGAGAGAGAGACAGAGAGAGACAGAGAGAGAGTGAGAGTGAGTTTTTTGCAGTTTCGCCAGGTTCCTTACATGATAGTTCCCTATGTGATAGTTTCAAAGTACATTCTCATGAATTAAATGAGTCTCTAGGAGCAAGCTTCAGATGAGCTGAAGTAGGATAACAGTTCTTGCTTTCAGTTTCACTAGGTACGTCAGTTTTGACAACCCTTGTGAACCCTAGTCTTAGTTAAAAAAAAAAAAATGACCAAGGCAAACACAGAGAAACAGAGTGTATAATATCTAGGCACTAATTGAAAAGAAAAGCAATTTCATGTAATCCAGATTTCCAAAAGTCCCGTTACGAGGATGAGTCAAGATGGTCTGTAATCACTTTGGCGTCCACCCGACGGTTCTGATGAAAGACCTCGTGCCAGACCCAAAAGACCTGGCAGACAGATCCCCGGCACGCCGCCCCGTTACTCCTACAGGATGGAGAGGGGCAGTTAGGGCAAGAAAAATGGATGCCGTGTGTTCTGGCAATGGCGGAGATACAATTCACTGAAGGAGGTTGGCGGAAGCAAGTCATGAGAGCCTACAGTAAAAGGAATAGGAGCTAGAGATCCAATGACAGGAAATCAATTTGCCTCTCACAGTCGTCCTCTGTAAAATACTGGAGAGTCATATATTGTTCACTTTTACTTTAGTTGATTTATTATGGACTCCGTTCCAATCCTGTGTCGTAGCTAACAGTCGGAATCCACTAGCTGAACGATTAGGCAAGGTCTCCTTTTGCCTAGAGGCCAGAAGCTATTTGCCTTGCCTAGAGGCCAGAGCTATTTGCTTAGAGGCCAGAGACATTTGGTTAGAGGCCAGAGCTAAGAGCTACCTAGAAGTTTGTCTGCCTTTAATAAAACCAATTCTGAAATAATCTATTACTAAGACGCTAAGAAATGCGTTTCACTGATCCTGTCAACATTTTCAATGGCACAGTTGAATGAAATGGAGACAAATAGGTTATTCTTTGTTGCTTTAGATTCAGCTACTCGGAACTAAAATTTCCAAGTAGCACAGGGCTATCGTGAGCCCGTAGGTGACTTACTTGGCACAGGAGCCGGGCTGTAACTATCGACAAATGAGCTGGGGCAACCGTATATATAATCTAAAATGGTGAGGTGCAGTAAGATGCATGGGCCAATATGCTTTCTTCAGTTCTTCAGGTCTTATGTTATGTTGGCCTGTGCAGCGTGTGCTGGATAATGGCTTGGTCGTTAAGATGGTAGAAAGTTCTTGAATGTAAACTGGCTGTTAATAGGTGGTTGAAACTGTTTTGTATGTAGTGCTTCGCTGATGTATAATCTCTTATTGTCGTTATATTTGACGATTAATTCAGTGTTGTTGGTTATGGTATGGTAACGTTTTGGTTGTGTGTACATAATATATTCTTTGATGGAGCCTTGTTGCTTGTGCATGCTCATGCGCCTTTAGAAAGATGATGTTGTATTGCCTATATACTGAAGTCGTTGGTGCTGACATTCCCCAATTGGGCTTTTGAAGGCAGAGACGACAATCGTCTCGTTCAAGTGTTTCGCTTCCTATCAGGAGAATTCTGCATGAGCAAGTTGGCAGTCATCCTGCTTTTGCAGTAGATTGTCTACTCTGTTCTCTGGCGTCGGTAGGGTGACGTTCCTATCAGTAATGTCTTTCAGGACTCTTCGTTGTGTGTGCTATGGATAGGAAGCTTCTGTTGAATAGTTTAATTTGCTACGATTATGTGTGTGTGTGTGTGTGTGTGTGTGTGTGTGTGTGTGTGTGTGTGTGTACTCACCTAGATGCAGGGGCTGAACTCTGGCTCTTTGGTGCCGCATCTCAACTGTCAATTAACTGATGTACAGATTCCTGAGCCTACTGGGCTCTATCATATCTACACATGTAAATGTGTATGGATTCAGCCTCCACCACATCACTTCCTAAAGCATTCCGTTTGTCAACTACTCTGACACTAAACAATTTCTTTCTAATGTCTCTATGGCTCATTTTGGGCACTCAATTTCCACCTGTGTCCCCTTGTGCGTGCGTGCACCCCCTAAGTGTGTGTGTGAATGTGCATATGTGCGCTTTTGAGTACTCACCTAGTTGTGCTTGCAGGGGTTGAGCTTAGAAAGCATAAGTGTGTGTTTTAGTTAAACCGCGTCCTTTTCTAAGAATATTAACAACAGTCTCTTCTCCTGGAAGCTAACATATGCCTGCTTTCTCATCATAGCCTGATTGATCCTTAAGCACTGTTACAAAAATGCTACATTCATTACAAAACAATTGACAAAGCTCACGATAATGAAGCATATAAAAGGATACAAAGTATTAACAATTAATATGTACATTATATAGAAGAAAGTACGCTTGAAAGGGGGCATTCTAATTAGACATCATAATAGCCTTCAACAAACTATTGTTTAAAGCTAATTGGCACGCAGAGCCAACAAGAGACTCGAAGAGTTTCTTTTTTAATTACTGTATTACTCTCAGTCATTCAAGGAATTTGGGGATGAAATTCTTTTTATTTTGTTCTCACTACTAATGCTGAATTCCTGCATTCACTGTTGAGAAAATTTATGAAAGAACATCAACTACTACTCATCTGTGAGGATGTCGGCCGAGGTAGGGAGCCGGTCGGCCGAGCGGACAGCACGCTGGGCTTGTGATCCTGTGGTCCTGGGTTCGATCCCAGGCGCCGGCGAGAAACAATGGGCAGAGTTTCTTTCACCCTATGCCCCTGTTACCTAGCAGTAAATAGGTACCTGGGTGTTAGTCAGCTGTCGCGGGCTGCTTCCTGGGTGTGGGAAATTTCTACCCACCATATCTAATAATCATCTAAGAAATGTATAATTTCTATATCATATCTAAATCATATCAAAATCATATCTAAATCGTATCAAAAATCATAAGAATCATTAAAGATTCATTATAGCTTGATCCTGGATGACAATGGCACCATGAACACGTACTCAACAGGGGCCCTTTTGATGCCTACGTGACTTTGTACATGATCTTTCAAGGATCCAGAAGCTTCTAGAAGGACTTCTTAATTAAAAAACTATTGGAACATTGATTCAACATCCGGTAGGATTAAAAATCGAATCCTTAATAAGATTCAGTGGTACTTTCAAATACTACTTATAATCTTTAAATCTTATATCTAATTATATTATAATCACATCTTATTTCAATCATAAGTCTAGACTGTAAAAATAATCAATCAATATTCATTGAAGGCTACCGTGCTCAGAGAGCATGGCAGGGCGATGGGGGGCGAGAAGCGCCCACGACGATGCCTCGCGGCACTCCGCGTTTGTTTACAAATGAGTGAACAAGTGACTGATCCTTAGCGAACATTACCAGCTCAAGGACACCTTATCTAATATTTTTTATCGCCAGTGAATACTCTCTAGAACTGGGGGAGTACCTGGACAATATCTACAAGGAAAATCATAGAACATTCATAAAATAAGAGTGTATAGTGGAGATCACGGTGACACGGTTTCCTCCACCTTCATTCTTTATCTTTATCATATCATTCTTCTGCAACGCAGTTAAAGAAAAATCACGTAGCAACGCTACCAGATCATCATACAGCAACGCTGTAGCAAAATATCGTGCCTAAACTCGACAAGAGAGTTAATCAGTCTGGCAAACTTGTCAGACAGGCACCCCGACTGGCAGAGAAGTATATTGAAGGTTATTTGGTATATGATTGGCCAATTGTATGCTTGTGTAGCTTTAATATCCTATAAATCTGTCTGTTGGTTAAAAAGCGAGGCTAAGCCTCACATATCGGTACGTTTATTAAAATTGTAGTGTAGCTGTGAATCTTATCCAAGCACTGAACCTCATGAGTGTCCATTCTGTCAGAAAAGAATTCAGCCTCAATAAGTAAAAACCTCACAAGTGTCCACAGTCTTGGAAGAGATTCAGTCAAGCTAACTGTATAAAGTGAATATGTCTGCATATATATTTGAATATATAAATTAAGTTATCAATTGCTTGCTTAGTTAATTTTTAAGTTATCATATAAGTTCATTTAATTGAATATAATTTCTAGTACTAAGTTAATAGTATTAAGACTCCATTTAAGGTCATTTATTTATACTTTTACAATTAATTTGTTGTTTATAGTATAAGAATCTATTGGCTGTTAAGTTATGGTACTAGGTTAGACTATGTATGTTTAAATCTCTGATTTAAACAGAGCCAGTGTTCAGTCAGATAACTGAATTTATTAAATCTTATCCTTGTATAAAATACAAGCTGATGTGAGATCCCTGTCTACAGGTGGATTGGAACTTCTATCAACTAAGTCATTCACCCCACCTGTCCCTTACAGCCCACAGTCTGTCATTAGGAAAAGAGGAATTAGGATTTACAACCCTAGCTAGAGATTTTAGTTGAATTAATTTGCAGACAGTAAATTTTTAATTTAGTTCAGTACAAGTCCCTGGTAGTCTCCTCTTATATCAATCCCAGCAGGTTTTTCCCACATTAATGGTCCTTCGAACCGGATAATAATGGTCCTTTATACCTAGATATTTATGATCATTCGTTTACCGAATATTTCAGTGCCAAATACATAAGAAACTTCTTGATTTTGCATTGGAATAATTTTTACATATTCTAGCCTAGCCTAGCTATCAGCCAATATTTATCATAGCTATATATCTAAGTAAACAATTGTTTGCAGTGGCTTAAGCCACCATATCCATTAACTAGTAAGCATTCATAGTATTCATAGCATACTGATACTGTTTTGTGTTAAGAAACCACAGTACTTAAGTATATCAGTGTCAAAGACACTGAACTGCATCTTAATCATAAATACCAATTACCTACCTCATTGTGGTAACATTACATATATATTTAAGTGTATAATCTAGCATTATCTCTAATCTACTGATTTTCAGAGCTGCTCATTACATAATATTCTTTAAAAAAGTGTTATCATCACTGTAAGAGCATTCATTACAATCTTAACTATAATCAACTATATCATACCCTATTCAAGGTAAAACCAGTAGACATTCTACTGTATTTTATCAAACAATTATTATGGTAACAGATTTTGTAATAACTTTGCAAAAATAGTGCCATTTACTATTTTTAAAAAATTATTACAAGATTTACCAACTTGGTGCATTCGTGCATTCGGGTCACAAATCAAATTATTACAGTACTTTTGATAATTGAACACCTGCTACAACCAGATTCCAGGGAGGAAATGAAGGACGATCTTTGGAATCATTACCTAAGTAGACAGGAAAGCTCATTTATCAAAATACATTAACATCATACATATTTATCAGAAAAAAGAGAAAAATCTCGGAATCTCCGAAACTCGGAAAAGGTCAAAATGGCTGACAGTGTTCCACCAGCAGCTGAAACAGGAAATAGGAGGACACTTAATGGTCTGCAAAATCACCTAACTCAACTGATTGACAAATGTCAAAAGTTGGCTAGACAACCATCTCCTGATTTAATAATTCTGAATACCAGAGTAAAAGCAGCTGTGGATAAGTATGAACAAATCAAACGCCATGCAGAGATTTATCTAACAGAAATGGCTAATGCAGATTTAACCCGAAAGGAACTTCAGGAAATTGTCGTTGAAATGACAATGTATGAAGATAAAATCCAAGATCAACTTGATCCTTTAATCAAACAAATATCTCAAGCAGGAACCCAATCCAATGTGAGCTCATCCACTCAACAGAGCAATGCAACTATCACACATATAGCCGCAGAGCTCCCAAAGGTACAATTACCATATTTTGAGGGCAAGGATGAAGACGATTGGGATACCTTCTGGAGACACTTTGATTCTATAATAAACTCCAAGCCCTCTCTCAAAAAGGCGACAAAGTTTCAATATTTGCAAGGCCAGTTACGGGGAGAGGCAAGGCAGGTCATTGCTAATTTGTCATTAACAGATGATGATTACGACCATGCCTTACAGTTGTTACAAGATAACTACAGTGATAAGGAGACTGCAATTGCACGTCTCTCATACAAATTATTGGATTTACCCTCTCCAAATAAAAGTTATGAGTCACTACAATCATTTCGATTGTCTATAGAATCAATCATCAAAGCCCTCAGTACAAAAGTACCTGTAGGTGATGCAGAGTGGCTTATAAAGTTAATCATTCAAAGGAAACTTCCAAATGAGGTCATAGACAGCCTATGCACTCATTATAACACCAACATCTTATCACAAAGCCAAATCATTGATGGACTTCGAGCTTACGTACAAAGATTACGAAGCCGAGGAAAACTTAGATCTCAAGAAAAAATCCCCAAAGGTGAATCCACGGACAAAAGCAAAAATGTCCAGAATGGCAGTCAAAAATCAAGACAACAAAACTCCTCTTCTGCAAAGTGGAAACAGAATAATGTTGGCTCTTATGCTATATCCCCCACAGTTAACAGAACTGTAGGAAACCAAGCTCCTAAGACAGATAAGACAAAAGGAGCTGCAAGTGCCCCAAAATGTTTATTCTGTCAAGAAGCACATACCATTTATCAATGCACAGTTTATGTAGGCCGTGCCAGTCGAATCGATCGACTGAAATCTCTGAACAGGTGCATCCGTTGTCTACGGAAGCACGATACAAGTGAGTGTATCACTCAATTGCAGAACTGCCAATATTGTCATAAAAGTGTACATCACACAGCACTCTGTAGTGATATTAACACTCAATCCAGATCACAGACTTCCAATAATCAACCTGCATCTCAGGCAAAGCCCAAAGATGATAATACCACAACAGCCGTACAATTCTGTACAGTAATGAGCAATGTCAACGACTTGGATACAGAAATTGTTACAACAGCCATATTGCCTACTGCACAGCTAGAACTATGCAATCAAGGAATTTGTATTCCAACTAGAGGCTTTTTTGATCAAGGGTCACAGAAAACCTTTATCAGTAAAAAGATGGCAGAAGATTTACAACTTAAATCTTCAAAGCAAGTATCTACATCTATATCAGGGTTTTTTACTAATTCTGGTCGTAGAACCTTTCCAGTAGTAAAACTCAATGTCTGTCTAGGTACATCCCAAAGGACAGTAGAAGCCATAGTAGTTGATAAAATTCCTACTGAAATGGAAGTGACTGGTCTGACAGCCACAATTAAATTCCTAAAAGAAAAAGGAATACAATTAGCAGATCCTCTGCTTGATTCTGACTACATAGGAGATATCGGAATCCTGATTGGAGCTGACTACTATCATCGATTCATTCTGGGATCAGAAGAATCTATGGGTATGAATATACTCAAATCAGCAGGAGGCATATTGATGACAGGACCTATACTAGATCTTGAACCTTCAACTCCTGAAAAATCACATCATACAGAAACTGTAATAGTGGCATGACTAGGCAAAGAACAGTCACCACTTAAAATCCCCCACATGATTGATGATGGATTAGAATCTGTACATCAATTGTGGGAACTTGATGCCATAGGAATAATTCCTGAACAACCAAGTCCTGATGATGTCTGTGCATACAATCAATACTTAGAAACTGTACAGTACTATGATGGACAGTACTGGGTAAGGCTACCATGGAAAATAAACCATAAAACCTTACCTACCAATTATCACATGGCTTATAGTCAATTTAAATCGCAACTAGCAAAGCTAAGAAAAAGGCCTGAGCATTTAAAACTCTATCATGAGATTATTGCTCAACAATTAAAGAATAAATTCATCGAAGTCGTGAAACATGACAATACGCAAACAGGCCATTTCTTACCTCACATGGCTGTAATGAGAGAATCAAAAACAACTCCTTTACGGATAGTTTTTAATTGTAGCTCTAAATCTGGACCCCAAGGAACCAGTCTAAATGATTGTTTGCAAACAGGTCCAAGTCTAACTCAGAAATTGTATGACATACTGTTGAAGTTTAGACTTAACAAATATGCGTATTCAGCAGATATAAGTAAGGCCTTTCTCAGAGTTGGCTTGCAGGAAGAAGATAGAGACTTCACTAAGTTTCTATGGGTAGAGAATCCAGAAGATGTCAATAGTCCTGTAGTGACTTTCAGATTCTCTTCAGTTCTTTTCGGCGCGACAAGCAGTCCATTTCTGTTGCAAGCAACTCTAGATACTCATCTGAAGAAATCATCAAGTCCCTGTAAGACTGAAATCAGTCAAAATCTATATGTAGATAATTTTCAAGGGACAGTTAACAGTACTACTGAACTGTTACAATTATATCAAGAGGCCAACAAGGAACTACAAGGTGCAAACATGCCACTACAATCTTGGGCCTCTAATAATGCAACATTGAATAATCAAATAGCAAGAGATTACCCTGAATATCACGTACCAGAATCACAAAAGGTGTTAGGTATGGATTGGGATTTAATCTCGGACACAATATCGATCAAATCTGTGCCAGTAAATTACAACATCACTACAAAAAGGGATTTGCTTTCACAAGTTAGCAAAGTATTCGACCCACTAGGTCTACTAAATCCTTTGACAATCAAGTGGCGTTTATTGGTGCAACAAGCATGGAAGGCTAAGGTTGGTTGGGATGATCCACTACCAATCCAGTTACAAAAAGCTTGGATGGAAGTGGCTCAAGAACAAACTTTAGTTGAAAAGATAATCTTTCCGAGACACATAGTCGAGGAAAATGAGGAAGTATCACTACATGTATTCGCAGACTCGTCAGCCAAAGCTTTTGGAGCTTGTGCTTACTTAGTGACTTCTAATCAATCATATCTTATCACCTCTAAGGCCAGAGTCGCTCCATTAAAAAAGAGGACTTTGCCTCAGATGGAACTAACAGCACTGCTAACTGGAACACGCTTAGCAGTGCACATCAAACAAGTCTTGTCTACCATGAACATCAAAGATGTCATTATATGGTCTGACAATGAAGCTGTCTTACAATGGGTACGAAACGACAACTGTCCAACTCCATATGTAAAAAATCGCGTCTCGGAAATTAAAGAAATTTCCGCAGGCTTTCAATTGTTGCATGTACCAACAAAGGATAATCCAGCTGATCTCGTATCAAGAGGTATGACATTTAAACAGTTTGCAAAGGCAGATATTTGGTTTCATGGGCCTCGATGGTTAGTGAATGGTAGTTGGCCTGAACAAAAGCCACACGTCATTACGACACAAACCATAACTACCACCAGGCAGCGAGCTCAAATATCAGTCTTGGATTGTACTCGTTACTCCTCGCTCATCAAATTAATCAATGTAACACAGAACGTGTTTCAATATCTCAGGAAAAAAGGTATAAAATACACTTTTCCAGATGCACTTATCTATTGGGTAAGACAAGCCCAGAGAGAAACTTATGGGAATAACTATGAAAATCTTCCGCATAAGTTAAAACACAATCTCGGTCTGTGGATAGACCAAGAAAATTACAACATTCTGCGTTGTGGAGGGAGACTTAAACACGCAGATATCAATCTAGATACCGTGCATCCATGGCTTTTACCAAAAAATCATTGGATCACAAGGTTGATTGTGTTGCATACACATCAACAAATCATCAAACATGGAGGAGTGTTAGACACACTCACACAAATCAGACAGCAGTACTGGATTCCTCAGGGAAGACAGTCAGTCAAATCAATCTTGAAGAATTGCATGATATGCCGAAGGTACGATGCAAGAACTTGCTCTTATCCAGGGCCACCACCCCTGCCAAAGGAACGAGTGGTCCATCTACAACCTTTCGAAACGACAGGAGTAGATTATACAGGAGCAATATATCTAACAGGGACTGCAGATAAGCAACCTATCAAGGCATACATCTGTCTGTTCACCTGTGCTACCACCAGGGCAGTACATCTAGAGGTAACACCCGATATGACTGCTCAATCATTTATTCAAGCTTTCCGCAGATTCGCAGCACGCCGATCATGCCCTAAGCTGATGATTTCAGATAACGGAGCAAACTTGGTAGCTGGAGAAGCATGTCTACGGGAGATCTGTTCCCATCCTGCAGTTACTTCCACACTGGAACAGCGTCATTGCAGATGGAAATTTATCCCTCCGAGAGCCCCATGGCACGGAGGATTTTATGAACGGTTAATAGGAACTGTAAAAAGATCCTTGAGAAAATCTCTACACCGTCAGAAAATCAATCTTCAAGAGCTCCAGACAGTAATCACAGAAATAGAATCAAGGGTGAATAACCGGCCGTTGACTTACTTGTCTGAGGATCCTACTCAACATGAGCCATTAAGTCCTGCCCACCTAATGGATGGAAGACTTCTGACTCCAGTACCATCTCTAGTGGATGATAAGATCAGAGATCCCTCATATGTGGGTCAGAGCGAGTTGGTTCAGGGGTATAAGCATCTGTCCAGCATAATCCAAAAATGGAATGATGTTTGGACAAAAGAATATCTTACATCTCTACGAGAACATCACTATGGGGCCAATGTCCCACATAATATAGCTAATCTCCAACCTGGCGATATTGTCTTGGTAGACAGTGATGGCCCTAGGGCTGACTGGCCATTAGGTAAAGTTGTCTCAGTCCATCCAGATAGTCAGGGGATTTTGAGAATAGTCAAAATCCTGTCTAAAGGAACAACTTCCCTGAAGACATTGGACAAACTCATCCACATGGAATCAGTGAGCCAGCTGCAGTTAGATCCTGAGAGACCTCAAGACACTCTAACTCCACAAGACCCACAGACTCCTAACAGACACAATCGTCCACAACGGACAGCAGCAGAAAAGTGCAAGCAAAATTTGCACTTGTATTATCAATCCAATGGAGAGTAAATAAATACATATGGTTACTATTGTCCTAAGTATTGGACTCTGTGCCAGTTCTCTCCCTCTGGAAGATGTGGGAAATTTCTACCCACCATATCTAATAATCATCTAAGAAATGTATAATTTCTATATCATATCTAAATCATATCAAAATCATATCTAAATCGTATCAAAAATCATAAGAATCATTAAAGATTCATTATAGCTTGATCCTGGATGACAATGGCACCATGAACACGTACTCAACAGGGGCCCTTTTGATGCCTACGTGACTTTGTACATGATCTTTCAAGGATCCAGAAGCTTCTAGAAGGACTTCTTAATTAAAAAACTATTGGAACATTGATTCAACATCCGGTAGGATTAAAAATCGAATCCTTAATAAGATTCAGTGGTACTTTCAAATACTACTTATAATCTTTAAATCTTATATCTAATTATATTATAATCACATCTTATTTCAATCATAAGTCTAGACTGTAAAAATAATCAATCAATATTCATTGAAGGCTACCGTGCTCAGAGAGCATGGCAGGGCGATGGGGGGCGAGAAGCGCCCACGACGATGCCTCGCGGCACTCCGCGTTTGTTTACAAATGAGTGAACAAGTGACTGATCCTTAGCGAACATTACCAGCTCAAGGACACCTTATCTAATATTTTTTATCGCCAGTGAATACTCTCTAGAACTGGGGGAGTACCTGGACAATATCTACAAGGAAAATCATAGAACATTCATAAAATAAGAGTGTATAGTGGAGATCACGGTGACACGGTTTCCTCCACCTTCATTCTTTATCTTTATCATATCATTCTTCTGCAACGCAGTTAAAGAAAAATCACGTAGCAACGCTACCAGATCATCATACAGCAACGCTGTAGCAAAATATCGTGCCTAAACTCGACAAGAGAGTTAATCAGTCTGGCAAACTTGTCAGACAGGCACCCCGACTGGCAGAGAAGTATATTGAAGGTTATTTGGTATATGATTGGCCAATTGTATGCTTGTGTAGCTTTAATATCCTATAAATCTGTCTGTTGGTTAAAAAGCGAGGCTAAGCCTCACATATCGGTACGTTTATTAAAATTGTAGTGTAGCTGTGAATCTTATCCAAGCACTGAACCTCATGAGTGTCCATTCTGTCAGAAAAGAATTCAGCCTCAATAAGTAAAAACCTCACAAGTGTCCACAGTCTTGGAAGAGATTCAGTCAAGCTAACTGTATAAAGTGAATATGTCTGCATATATATTTGAATATATAAATTAAGTTATCAATTGCTTGCTTAGTTAATTTTTAAGTTATCATATAAGTTCATTTAATTGAATATAATTTCTAGTACTAAGTTAATAGTATTAAGACTCCATTTAAGGTCATTTATTTATACTTTTACAATTAATTTGTTGTTTATAGTATAAGAATCTATTGGCTGTTAAGTTATGGTACTAGGTTAGACTATGTATGTTTAAATCTCTGATTTAAACAGAGCCAGTGTTCAGTCAGATAACTGAATTTATTAAATCTTATCCTTGTATAAAATACAAGCTGATGTGAGATCCCTGTCTACAGGTGGATTGGAACTTCTATCAACTAAGTCATTCACCCCACCTGTCCCTTACAGCCCACAGTCTGTCATTAGGAAAAGAGGAATTAGGATTTACAACCCTAGCTAGAGATTTTAGTTGAATTAATTTGCAGACAGTAAATTTTTAATTTAGTTCAGTACAAGTCCCTGGTAGTCTCCTCTTATATCAATCCCAGCAGGTTTTTCCCACACTGGGGGTGGAGGCCTGGTCGAGGACCGGGCCGCGGGGACACTAAAGCCCCGAAATCATCTCAAGATAACCTCAAGATAAAACCTCCTCCTGGTTTTACTGGTGAAGGAGAAAGATCTTTCTCCAGTAAAATCTTTCTTTTTTTGCTGCTATTGCTGCTTTTGTTACTGTTAATATTATTGTTGTTACTGTTACTACTGTTCCTGATGCCACTGTTGGCATTACTAATACTGTTACTAATATTACTACTACTGTTGAATATCTTTTGTCCTGACATGGCTAAGTGGGTAAGGCGCGCATCTGGTATTTACCAGGACGCTAGTTCGAATCCCTGCACTGGTAGTTATGTATTGATAAAAATTCCCATGTGTTAAGTAGTTTGCACTGAGAAACTCAGCGCAAAAAAAAGAAAATCAGGATAAGATTTGTGATGGGACGGTGGGAAAGGAATGGTGCCCAACCCCTTGAACGGTCGGGGATTGAACGCCGACCTGCATGAAGCGAAACCGTCGCTCTACCGTCCAGCCCAAGTGGTTGGACAATAATAATAAAAATAATAATAAAAATAAAAATAATAATACAATAAAAATAATAAAATAATTATAATCACACCATAATAACACAATATGTATTTCAGGGTTACACATACGTGTGAGGTCCGTACCCACAACATTATTTCTGCAACGTTGTTCCTGCTGCATTGTTGACGTACAAAGACGATACCCAGAGGACAGGGTGAGAGAGTAATGCTTTACCCCTTGACGTTGCGAGGGGAAGTTCAGCCAGTGATCTGTCTCCTGAGGGGAGCCCGGAAGAGGAGTAGGAAATGAAGGGACGGTTGGGGCAGTACGGACATCAGACGGGTCTAGGGATAAGTGTGGGGGCTTGGCAGGCAGGTGGACGTGTCTGAATAAGGGAGAAGAAGACGTTTAGTCTGTGGGAAAAATGCACAGGCTGTAGGCTCTTATTTTAAGCTCTGTACTGTAGGCTCTTATTTTAAGCTCTGTACTGTAGGCTCTTATTTTAAGCTGTGTACTGTAGGCTCTTATTTAAGCTCTGTACTGTAGGCTCTCTTTTAAGCTCTGTACTTTAAAATAAGCTCTGTACTGTAGGCTCTCTTTTAAGCTCTGTACTGTAGGCTCTCTTTTAAGCTCTGTACTGTAGGCTCTCTTTTAAGCTCTGTACTGTAGGCTCTCTTTTAAGCTCTGTACTGTAAAATAAGCTCTGTACTGTAAAATAAGCTCTGTACTGTACGCTTTTATTTAAGGCAAACAAAAATATATAAGGAGGAATCGCTAAACCAATATGATTATACAACACATAGAAGGGATAGGAGGACAGAATAGGAGCTGGGATATGAGGATAGAGGAAAGGAGAGTTGCCCAAGTACTTGGACTGTCGGAGATCGAACGCCGACTTGAAAGAAGCGAGGTCGATGCTGTAGCGTCCAGTTTAAGTGGTTGAGGTTATTTCAAAATTTGACGAACATGATCTGCAATACTGAATGCCAATGGGAAGCAAGTGAACTGGTGGCAGGAACAACAGTAGTGTAGTGGCCACCATAGTTGGTTCACAGCCGTATGGTCCCGGGTTCGATTCCCCCTACAAGGCAAAACATTCGGACACGTTTCCTTACATATAATGAATCAGTTAACCTGATAATAAACAGTAACCTAGAAGTTAGGTAACTGTTGTTCGCTGCATCTTGGATAAGGTCAATCATTGGTCTAAATGGGTCCAATATAAGGTCCCAGATAATGGGATATCAAAACCATATGGAAAAGGGAGAATGAGAGGAAAGAAAAAAAAAGTCCGTATACGCATACCCTAGGGAAAGAAATCGCGGATTAAAGACATTAGAAAAGCGACGATGTCCAAGGAACGGAAGGAACAGAGACATGGAGTATAGGGAGAAGGCAAATGGGGTGTTCATTAAGGCCTGTTAAATGGGGAATGGAGGCAAGTAAGAGTTTGAGGGACCAACAAAGACCGCTCTTGTCTGTGGCTCCTGCCTAATTTCCCGGGACGAAGTTGAGGCTTGGCCGCCCATCCTGTTTAAGTCACAGGAAGAATCAACAGATGACTGTCATCAGGGAGAAACTTAAGTTTTTTGCAACTACATTGTTAGTGAATCTGTTCTACGCTAACGAGTTTCAGCTGCAATATAAGCGAGTTTCTGATTACATGAACTACACCATATGTTGGGTCTCCTTATACACTGACAAACTATGACGAAAGTTGACACTATTTTAGTTCATGATTGTAATTTTGTATTATATTTACACAAATGGGTACAGAAGCAGACAACACACAACTCCCGTTAGCAGGCGTCTGAAAGTATGTTAAATTTAAATTCAGGAATATAAAGTCAACTGGGTCTGTTCAGAACGGGTTTAATACGATCACCGAGCCTTAATTGTGGACATAGTGTTAGCAGTTTGAATATATATTTTTTATCCTGGAGGTATAAAAAGGTGTTTTCTTTGAGAAGAGTCACTCACAAGTGATCACCCTAGTCAGAACTGCGGTGTAACTAACCCATTGTTCCGGCTGAGTCATTTGCTGGAAATATGTAGTGATGATCCTCTCCCAAGACCCTGGGTTCTTGACCTGTGATAGAAGGTGGATTGATCCTACTTGTGCAGCCCATCCTACTGTTCAGGTGTAGTACTTATAGTAACGATGAGAACCATCGTATATATAATAACGTAAAAGGCAATTAGACAGTAGAAATTAGTACTAATGAATTTGGACAAACCGGAAAAGCTTTTGTACTGATGTTGCAAAGAAAACTTAACCTGACGTAATCTTCCAACCCCTAATACACGCTATATTAGGCCTAATATAGTACATATATGTGCTATACTAGGCCTAGGAATATTTAAGTTTGGTTTTTAGCTTACTTTTTTTCGAACTCTATAAAGCGAATATTACCAAAATCTAAATGTACATTACGTCTATGTATGCACGATGGTCCGCATAGTTGCAAAAAGTACTATCTAAAGAGGAGGATGGGTTGGCTTCTGAGAACTACGAACTCTGAGAGGCAGTGACCATGATCATGGGTCTGTGGCGTAGTGAATGGGTTCTGTAGCACAGAGGATGGGTCCTGTAGCACAGGAAATGGGTCTTGCAGCAGTGGTTTTTCCCCTCGGTTCACAACCATGGGACCCTGGTCCAAGTCCTGCTCAGGACTGAATGTGATTGGGCACATTTCCTTGCATCTGACGCCTCTGTTCTGAAGAATGTCAGGCAATAAATGATCTAGAGGGGAAGGGGTGGAGAACCTCCATATAAGCATAGGTATAGCCTTACTGCCCTAGACATTGGGAATATGGCCCATTAAACTCTAGGTGTGTCTCTTCGACCTGGGAACACAACAGTCAAGAACTGAGCCTCTGCAATAGTGTTCTAAGCCTCAGCAACAATGTCCTCAGCTCAAATCGTGTTTACGTTTCAATATCGCGCTCGTACGGGTTAATACACGCGTGATACATCAGATTACGTGTTCATCAGTATGCAAATGATGTATATAATGCTTCTAATTGATCAAGCTTCATAATAATAGAATATATACATATATATCGTGTTGTATTAGATTACACCCCATCAAAATGTCTGACGCATTTTATTTAATTGGGTGGAAACAAATACGACTGAAAATGGAGTTAAAAATGATTGTAAATACTTCAGTGTGCGTCTGTTTAGTCAACTTTTTCAATGAATGTGAACTATTTGTATTGATAGTTTACACGTTGAATTAAAATCCTTTTAATTTGGTATGTGGCAAATTTTATAATGGAAAATCATTGACCTTCTCACTATAGTTGAAACATCAAGACACTGGAAGATACATTAAGACATTGGAAGATACATCAAAACACTGGAAGACACATCAAGACACTGGAAGGCACATCAAGACACTGGAAGACACATCAAGACAAGACACTGGAAGACACATCAAGACAAGACACTGGAATACACATTAAGACACTGGAAGACACATCAAGACACTGGAAGACACATCAAGACACTGGAAGACACTGGAAGACACATCAAGACAAGACACTGGAAGACACTGCAAGACACATCAAGACACTGGAAGACACAGTAAGACACATCAAGACACTGGAAGACACAGGAAGACACAGCAAGACACTGGAAGACACATCAATCACAGACACAGCATCCAATACTAAAGACGTGCTTACCTAACAGCGTTTACCTAGCAGTGACTGTGAGGTCTACCTCCTCACCCCAAGTCACCTAGTCCAGTTATATTTGTTACGATTTACGTTAACTTTCCAGACATTCGATCTATTTGTCGAATCTGACCTCAAAATTATAGATGGAGGTGGCTTCCACATCATCTTTTTTCCACTGCTGTACCACTGTTACACTTCAAAGGAAAGACAAGATATCTGACATCCTGCTTCCTACAAACCAAAACTTATTAGCAAACAAGGCTTTATTCTCCCGAAACAAACGAAGAAAATTGCAATACTTTTAAATTTGAAAAGTCATTAAACTTTCCGGCAAGACTGAAGGGAGAGAATGGTTTAAATGACTCTCATTTCTCATTTACAAAGCCTTATAAATGATTACAAACTTTTGAAACTTTGGATGATATTTGAAAACATTTTGTGTCACCTCACGACCGTCTCTGACGGTCCGCATGTTGGTGAGTACTGGATTCTCTCTCTTTCTCTCTTAGTCTTACTCTTACTCTCTCTCTTACTCTTACTCTCTCTCTTAGTCTTACTCTCTCTCTTAGTCTTACTCTCTCTTAGTCTTACTCTCTCTCTTACTCTTACTCTCTCTCTTAGTCTTACTCCCTCTTTCTCTTAGTCTTACTCCCTCTCTTAGTCTTACTCTCTCCCTCTCTTTTAGCTACGTTTCAGATTGACTACGCATGATTCTTAAGTTCCAATTGAAAATGCAAGCTAACAACTGTTATCCTACACTCGGTCATCTGAAGCCTGATCCTAAAAACAAAGTTTATGAGTTTCTTATTAGTTTCTATTAGTAATAAACTTTATTTTTTGTATTGGTAAGGTCGTGTTAGTTACCGGATGAAGCTGGAGCCAATTATATACTAAGGATTCCATGTCTTGTCAGCTGACTGGATTTTGAGCGCTTTGTCTTTTGAGTAAACATATTGCAAAATCGAGTCAGCCTTGCAATGAACAACTGCTGATGGAACGCTGTTTTGGAGAAATTACGCAGCCAGCAGTAGGTTGCTGATGGCTGAGCCCCTTGTGTTGCAGTTGGCACCTTCTGGTTGTCCACTAAGTTGGACCAGGTGGAGAATCTTAACAAACTTAGCCACCATGTGTTAAAGCCTCTGATTTACTGATCATTTAAAGCAAAACGGGTCAAGACTACTGACGAGTCTTCTCTACCATGCCAATAATTCGAACAAATGGTCAGGGGGCCATTCCTTTCAAGAGAAAGTGTATATGACAAAGTTTTGCAACCCCTGCTGTCAAGAAGGTAGGAGAAGTACTTTAGGACTCTATGTTCCATGCTTGCTATTTTCAGCACGTAAGATATAATGGTCATTGAGGAGGTAAGGTAATTATTTGGAGAAAGCATTGAGCGAATACGACTATATAGCCCTTGGAAGGGTTAAGAACAAGAATAGGATAGGACGAAGGAAAGAAATGGTGCCCAACCCTTGGATGGTTGGTGACTGAACGCCGACCTACATGAAACGAAACTGCCGATCCGGTGTCCAGCCCAAGTGGTTGGGCACCATTCCTTCCTCCGTCCTTTCCCAGATTCTTGTCCTCCTATCACTTCCAAGTGTTATATAGTCGTATTGGCTCAATGCTTTCTGCTGATAATTATCTCCTCATTGAGGAGTAGAACTTCATTGCGAAGATGTTAACTTCACCACTTAGCACTAGAATTTTTTCCACTCATCTGTACGCCTATCCCAGGTCCAGTAACAAGCAGTTTAGTTATGATCACTGTGTTTCCTCTGCCGTAAATGTAATCTGCCATCGTCTACCCCCAGGAAGAAATTGCTGCAAGTTAGTGATTAATGAGCCTCGTGGCAATCGACATTTCCTCTCATGCATATACAATAGGTTTGAGTTTGTTTATTATGTTTTTGTTAACTGTGAATGTGACACATTTTATTATCTTCCAGTACAGTGTTTGAGATATTTTTCGCCTCAGAGCTGCCATATTCTTCTCGGCGAATTAAGGCAAGATAATCAAGAAAGTTCAATTTAGAATCGAAACGTTTCGACTAATATACATGGTGCTTTGAGACACAGTCTCATTCCCACTTTCTATAAAGTTGAAATAAAAATCCTTTATAACAAATGAACTAATAATTATCATTATAACGAATCAGAATAAAAATACCATGAATACACAAACATATATGTGTCAAGCTTATAGAAAGAGAGAAAGAGGGGGGTACATAGTGTGAGAGAATTGAGAGAGAGGGAGAAGTAACAAAGAAAAACATAAAAAGTGAGAGAGAGAGAGAGAGAGAGAGAGAGAGAGAGAGAGAGAGAGAGAGAGAGAGAGAGAGAGAGAGAGAGAGAGAGAGAGAGAGAGAGAGAGAGGAGTGTATGTGTGTATGGGCGCCCAGGGGTTACTGAGGGATGGGCTCACGGGGAGTCAGGGATAAACACACTTCTGATCATCCGATGGTCAGTTAAGCTAAGTGATCCAGCGGAATGGATACCGGAATCCTGGAATCAATAGCCGACCGGGAGCCTCAACAGCCCCATCGCCTCTCTCCCCACTGAGGGTAAAGTCTGGAGTCCTCTGGCCTTGCCCGATCCACTATGTCCTCCTATAAAGTGGCAGAAATGCCCCCTAAAAGCGGAATACATTTTCCCATAGAAAGGCATATTTTGAGATGCTCTCAACCTCTGATACACCACCTCCATCTACTCTAGCAAGAATACGAGTACTCTAGCACCCCTAAAGGGAAGTGCTCTCGCGTACGGGCAAAGTTTAGGAATGCTCTAGAGATGATTATATGTTGGAAGCCCTGCCATAAAGGTCTAACTTCATACCCTAACTTATGGTGTCTTAAACATCTGATACTGCACCAGTGGCTCCGTGTTAACTCACCTTGCTGTTAACTCTTGATCGAGCGGCGTGCCTGCTCAACAACATTGATATTCATGTGTGAAGTTGGCCACCACACCTTCCTCTCGGGGTGATAGCGACTCTCAATCGATAATATATATTTTCTTAAATGTCTTTGGCGCATGTCAGTGATCATTCTTATTTTTATCAAACTGTTTTTCGTCTTTGATTAAACAAACGGTTTAAAACGCAATTATAGAAACATGTGTGATAATAAACAAGAAGTTCGAGGAATCACTAGATCAGTTAACCAACAACTAAAAAGAGAGGCCCAGGAGCTGAATCTCGCCCCTTCGAGCCTGGTGGATAGCGCGCAGGACTCGTAATTCTGTGACGCGGGTTCCATTCCCGCACCTGGCAGAAACAAATGGGCAAAGTGTCTTTCACCCTGAATGCCCCTGTTACCTAGGAGTAAATAGGTACCTGGGAGTTAGTCAGCTGTCACGGGCTGCTTCCTGGGGTGTGTGTGTGGTGTGGAGAAACAAAAAATAGTAAACAGTTGATTGACAGTTGAGAGGCGGGCCGAAAGAGCAAAGCTCAACCCCCGCAAACACAACTAGGTAAATACACACAGTGAAAAAACCTGACAATATAGGATTCACTTAATTATATAAAGGAACAAACCAGAAGAGCAAAAATATGAATTGATGGTGCATGTCTCCAGCTCCCTGGGAGCCTCTGGCACTGCCGGACGCTCCTGTTGCTGCGTCCATTAAAGACGTCACCGTCACTCATCTCTTCCCGGTACCACGAGGCGACAACACCACCAGCACACACGAAGCTGTAGACGGACAGAAGATGCCTCGCACAAAAACGCCATGAAACGCACTAACGCACTAATGCAACGAATAACATTAAAACAGAAAATAGCCCAAAAGCAGAGCAAATAGCACAAAAGCCCACCAAATAGCATAAAAGCCCACCAAGTAGCACAAAAGCCCACCAAATAGCACAAAAACCCACCAAATAGCATAAAAGCCCACCAAATAGCACAAAAGCCCACCAAATAGCACAAAAGCCCACCAAATAGCATAAAAGCACAGCAAATAGCACAAAAGCCCACCAAATAGCACAAAAGCCCACCAAATAGCATAAAAGCACAGCAAATAGCACAAAAGCCCACCAAATAGCACAAAAGCCCACCAAATAGCACAAAAGCCCACCAAATAGCACAAAAGCCCACCAAATAGCACAAAAGCCCACCAAATAGCACAAAAGCCCACCAAATAGCACAAAAGCACATCAAATAAGCACAAAACACAGCAACAGTACAAAAACACAGCAAATGGCACAAAAACACAGCAAACAGCACTTAAAATAAATAGCGAATCAAACTCTGAAGGAAAAACAATCGACCATTGTGTTCGTTATAACTACTACAGGAAAGCTTCGAAAAAATGTTTTAGCAACAAGATCATAAAACACAAAATTAGGGGAGTAGGGAATTGCAGGGAGTAAGGGGGGGGGGTGAGAATTTTCAACAAGGGTTGTGTTCATAAAGTTGAAGGCTTCAGTGGATTCCATAAACCGTGGAAAATTTGCAACCCAAAAATATGGTCACACTAGGGGTCGTAATTTTGGTATTATGAGGCAATCATTGCTCTGTCATACTGTTCCCGCCCCCCGGGTCTTTCTCTGGGTTGAATAGTGACTATTTTTTGTTTTGCTCAGGGTTTTAGCATCTAAAGAGCAACGATTTGTATGTGCGTGTGTTTACTATTTGTGCTGTTAGCTCATGGGCCCGGCCTTTCTGACCTTCAGTTGTCTAATGTGCTGACTTCAGACTTTTTTTTCCTGTGCTACATATAATTATCTCTAACACACATACATACATACACATCACCAGGAAACAACCCGTTGCAGCTGTCTAACTCCCAGGTACCTATTTGCTGCTAGATGAGAGAGATATGGAGTGAAAGAAACTCTATTTGTTTCTGCCTCGGGCGGGAATCGAACCCGGGTCCTGTGGACGACGTCTCTCCAGCGGTGTTCTCTCGGACGAGAAGACGTGTACTCACCTAATTGTACTCACCTAATTGTGCTTGCGGGGGTTGAGCTCTGGCTCTTTGGTCCCGCCTCTCAACCGTCAATCAACTGGTGTACAGATTCCTGAGCCTATTGGGCTCTATCATATCTACATTTGAAACTGTGAATGGAGTCAGCCTCCACCACATCACTTCCTAATGCATTCCATTTGCTAACTACTCTGACACTGAAAAAGTTCTTTCTAACGTCTCTGTGGCTCATTTGGGTACTCAGCTTCCACCTGTGTCCCCTTGTTCGCGTCCCACCAGTGTTGAAAAGTTCGTCCTTGTTTACCCGGTCGATTCCCCTGAGGATTTTGTAGGTTGTGATCATGTCCCCCCTTACTCACACCCCCCCACACACACACACACACACGTGTGTGTGTGTGTGTGTGTGTGTGTGTGTGTGTGTGTGTGTGTGTGTGTGTGTGTGTGTGTGTGTGTGTGTGTGTGTGTGTGTGTGTAGATACGACTCTTAGGCTGAAAAAGGTCTTTGTAATATCTGTGGCTCATTTGCTCAAAACTTTCTAATATTCGGCATCTTTGTTGTGTGTATATTTATGTGTACGTGCGAACTAAAATAAACATTGAAAAGTGGTTCAATACAACTACCTCTGGTTTAACACAGCATGGTGCACGCATAAGGTTATGGAAATCAGCCAGGGCCACACGTGAGGACGCTCGTAAAGGCGTGCCAGTGCGCTCCCTCGACACGCACACATATATACACAAATTTTCCTACCTGACCGTATTTCTAATGTACTGTGGGTCACCTCGAGAAACAGCATGAAGCTACTGCAGCTCAAGACAGCAACGACGGGACACGGGGGCATGGGACATGGACAAACAGAACACGGAGTTCAGCACAAGGATTAAAGGATTCAGGAGCAATAGGACATTGAGAGGTTATGTTCTATGCTGGACAGAGCGAAAGAAAATCACTGTGTGAAATATATTCCAATGGCGTCGTGCTGGCAACTGGAGATCACTTTTATGTATTTAATGTGCACTTGCTAAAGAGGAATTTATCAGATGTGTGTGCTTGCCTAACAGGAATTTGTGCAATCGAAATTGAAAATAGGGCACATTAGGGAAGAAACGTGCCTTGTGAACCCGGCTCCAGGCTGGCATAGCAAGTCTCGTATTTTTGCAGGTCCAGACTCAGTCCTCGATGATCCACGTATATGGGATGCCAATAACTGAAAGTTTTTGTGTATTGCGATATATATATATATATATATATATATATATATATATATATATATATATATATATATATATATATATATATATATTTATTTTTCACATTTTATAAGTTCACAGAGAGCACGTACAGAGCTTTCACGGGACTGTGAGCACAGCCACCTATATGCAAATCTTTCCCTTGAAGTGCAACGAGGTAGTTTCTCTCGAGCAACGAGCTTAGTTACCCCTCAGCTTCTGATGTCAAAGACCACATTTCCATCCAGATTGCATGTATAATTCACAGGGCATGTTTGATTGTGTTAGAGTAGGGAAAGAATGTTGGACGGGGAGAGAAAGGAGGGTACTTTCTGGCTTCAGTGCTGGAGGTACTTGACTGGTATCTTGTTTTAAGTTTCTTAATTGTTTCTCTAATTCTCTGACTTTATGTGTTTCAATCATATTGAGGCCTGTCTCTTGCTTTGTTACTGTTTATATTTCATCTCTTACATTTTTTTTCTCTCTTCCCGTTTGTTGTGTGTGGTGAGTACAGGAGGCACACACTCACCATGCATGCTGTTTCACTCTACCCTAACATTCACTCTAGTCATTAAACAGCATTGGTGTAGAAGTGGGCAGTTGTTGAAGCCCATAATGACCGGCCCATTGACTAGTATTGTCTATCACAGTACACTAGTCGCGCATTAACTACTTTGTTCAATACCAGCTTGTTGAACACTCGTTGAACTGATCAACTGAGAGGATCGAACACGTTGCCGCATGAGTGAACATAAACCCCTGTTTTGCAATTTTTTTTTTTTTTTTAGAGTTTTACAGTAAGCTGTTTAATGTGTTTTTTTATTCTAATGACTTTGTCAAAATTAGTGGTTAAGGTATAATTAATTTTTGTGAGTTTTTAAGCATCCATTTTTAGTGATTGGGTTTTTTTTTTTATTCTTTTATTTTGATGTTGCATTGTTTGTGTTTGCTTCTGATTAGAAATTTGTTTGCTCTGCAAATGGTTGATCTCGTAAATGTCAGGCAAAGTTACAAGAATGCCGAGCAGGATAGCAAAATGTAATTCTGAGCAAGATTGCAGAATTCTAGGCATGATAAAGCAAGATAACCAAATACAAAGCAGGATAACCATATACCAAACAAGAGAGGCAAATGCTGAGCAAGCGTACACAGTTGAAGTGGAAATTTAAGCTAACATCTGAATAGAGGCGTAGAGTATAACGTGGGGGAAAAGGGGGGTTGACGGAATATATGACGTGTTCTGGATTATTGGTCCAAAGCAGCAATTGATGGCCTTCATTTCCTGCAACAGCTATGGCCAAAACACGGAGACTTATTACCTTCCATTAAGGTAATGGGAATAAAAGCCAACGCCATTATTGCTTCGGATTTTATGCGCGGTCATTAGACGCCACTATACAACACGGGAGTAACATACAACGTCGCTACGACGGTGTATTTACAGTATACACATGACGCTGTGTATACGTTGTGTGTATGGGATGGAAAACCGTAGTAATAGAACCCATATAATGCAAAAAGTAGAGCTGGATTGGTGTATGGAGTGGGTGTAAGTATGAGGGATTTTTATACATGGATTGAGTGCTAGTATGTGGGATTTATACTAGGCTGTTGTGGATATGTGGGCCTGCGGGCCGCTCCAAGCAACAGCCTGTTGCATTTTCACAAGTTAAGCCTAATCCCGGGCCGGGCTTGTGAAGTACCAGGTACAATCCAGATACAGATACAAGTATGAGGGATTTATGCATGGAGTGAGTGCAAGTATGAGGGATTTATATAATGAATGTGAATAAGTATGAGATGCGGTAAACAGCCAAACAGGTGTAATAATCAATTATTTCTTTAAGATCTAGTAAAGTCTTACCACACTAGAGATCATCTATTACTAAAATCCAAGATTAGTAACAAATGATTCTCTGATATATTCCTGACGAATAGCAGGAACTGGACAGGGACATGGCCGCTGCCATGTTCAGGGACATAACTTGAGACACGTTCTGGCCATGTCCAAGGACATTGCCACTTCCGGGACACTGGCCATATTCTTATGTCCCCACGGACATGGGGTCACTATGGCCCTTAACAACTCTGTGTACACTTGAGTACACTTCAAACATCTTCTGATTTAGGGCTAATTAATACTGAAGTGTAATGAAGCCAAATATAAAGACGAGTATCTATTTCATCACCAATATAATACGCGTTCAAATTTATGAATGAGGACTGGGATATACAAACACAGCGAGTAGTGGGCACGTGGAGCAGCGTAAGTCCTTGTTGTTTAATGGTCTCATTCATAATGTTTATGGAGGCAGGAAGTACTGTGATAATGGTGATGAGACCCATTAAAAAAGGTTTAGTGCCGGAATGAGAGAGAGAGAGAGAGAGAGAGAGAGAGAGAGAGAGAGAGAGAGAGAGAGAGAGAGAGAGAGAGAGAGAGAGAGAGAGAGAGAGAGAGAGAGAGAGAGAGAGAGAGAGAGAGAGAGAGAGAGAGAGACAGAGAGAGAGAGAGACAGAGACAGAGAGAGTATTAATATTCTCTCATAATAATCTGGTAATATTATTAAAATGCTTAGAAAAAAATGTAGTTTCTAGTAAGATGAGATGAAATACACGAATAAATTAGAGGTAACAATAAGTTCATTATTAACTATGAAAAGTACATTCAGAATACCCGAAATAATGTTGGAATATTTACCTAACGTATTTTACCCGTGTGATGATATTGGAACAGAAACTCACATATAAAATAAATCAACGATATATAAGACAGTAAAGTTCTAGGAGACATGATTATCACATATAAAATTCTCAGGGGAATTGACAGGGTAGATAAAAACAAATGATTTAACACAGGTGGTACTCGCACAAGATTACACAGGTGGAACTGAGTACCCAAATGAGCCATAAAGACATTGGAAATTTTTTTTCAATGTCAGGATAGTTAACAAATGGAATGCATTAGGCAGTGATGTGGTGGAGGCTGACTCCATACACAGTTTCAAATGCAGATATGATAGAGCCCAGGAGGCTCAGCAACCTGTACACCAGTTGATTGACAGTTGAAAGGCGGGACCAAACAGCCGAAACTCAACCCCGCAAGCACAATTTTCGAAGTACACACACACACACACACACACACACACACACGCTGATGATGCAAAAATTATGAGAAGAATCAAGACGGATGAAGATAGACAGAGACTACAGGATGGCCTGGATAAACTGGAGGAATGGTCTAGAAAATGGCTGCTGAAGTTCAACTCTGGAAAGTGTAAGGTGATGAAATTAGGCGAAGGGAGCAGGAGGCTGAACACAAGGTATCATCTGGGAGGGGAAATCCTGCAAGAATCAAATAGAGAGAAGGATCTGGGGGTTGATATCACACCGAACCTGTCCCCAGAGGCCCACATCAAAAGAATATCATCAGCGGCATATGCTAGACTGGCCAACATAAGAACTGCCTTCAGAAACTTGTGTAAGGAATCTTTCAGAACCCTGTATACCACTTATGTAAGACCAATCCTGGAGTATGCAGCTCCATCCTGGAGTCCATACCTAGTTAAACACAAGACAAAGTTAGAGAAGATTCAGCGGTATGCCACCAGGCTCGTCCCGGAACTGAGAGGATTGAGCTACGAGGAAAGGCTAAAGGAGCTGAACCTCACATCCCTGGAAAAGAGAAGAGTAAGGGGAGACATGATAACCACCTACAAAATTCTCAGGGGAATTGACAGGGTGGACAAAGACAAACTCTTCAGCACGGGTGGGACACGAACAAGGGGACACAGGTGGAAACTTAGTACCCAGATGAGCCACAGAGACGTTAGAAAGAATTTTTTCAGTGTCAGAGTAGTTAATAAATGGAATGCACTAGGAAGTGATGTGGTGGAGGCTGACTCCATACACAGTTTCAAATGTAGATATGATAGAGCCCAGTAGGCTCAGAAATCTGTACACCAGTTGATTGACAGTTGAGAGGCGGGACCAAAGAGCCAAAGCTCAACCCCCGCAAGCACAATTAGGTGAGTACAATTAGGTGAGTACACACACACACACACACACCAGCTCTCCTTGTCCTCCTTAAAGTAACCAACTCTCAATATCTTTCATTTCCTCCCCTTTAGTAACCACTCTCCTTGTCTACATTGTTTACCTCCTTCAAGTAACCAAGTTTCATCGACTTCCCTTCACATCCAGACACAAAACTACCGACGAACAAAACCATAAAACCAGGATAGGTCTTCGAGCAACTTAGTGTCAGTTCCAGCTCCTCCAGAAGTAAAAGAAATCCTCTTGTTACGAGGCTCTCCCCAGCTGGAAGTCGTCCCGAGTTGCCTAAAAGAGAACCTGAAGGAACTAGGCCTGAGGGCCACCGGACCTGTGGCTCAGATAAGGTCCAGTGGCTTACAGGCTTTGAACACGCTAAAGGCCACTGTGAGAGAAGTTGGCCGGGTGTCGCGGGGCATTTTATCTGGGTTACGGAGGTGGAGGTATTTAGAAGAGTCTCCCCCTCTCCCCCCATTGGGTTTCATAGAGCAACTCCTTCTTTCAACTAGTACCTCTCATTTTGTAGGTTTTCTATGCAACGGTAGATTAGGTTAGGCAGGTTAGGTTAGCACTTTGTGTACGTTATTGCAAATCAAAAGACCGTGTTGCATAGACTATGATAGTTCATAAGATGTGTGTTTGGCTACTGGGTAGATGGTAGGTCTTGCAAGTGAACTAGTTGTTAACAAATGAACTTTAAGACAACAATGATAATGTGGGCAATTCTAAGTTATATTTAGAGCTTTCAAGCAGCAGGTATTCAAATCAATTATAAACCAGCACCCCTAGTAAATAAAGCCGAAACATCAAAACTCACTAAACTAAAATTGTTAGTCATATTAAAATAGGAACACTTACTCATTAAATCAACATTTTTCTAAATCCTCATAACACAGTGATATCACACTCGCCCTCCTCTCCTCCCCCGCCTCGCGACAAGGTAGATAAAGCAAAATGATTTATTAGCTTTTTATCGCTTGGGGGCTAAACACGTCGCCCCACGCGAATGAGTTTAGGTTCGAGTCCTGGCCAGTTCGCCTCTGTACACCCAACAGTACTTGGGTACCTAGTCGTTAACAGATTGGTGACCTAATAATTGGTGGCGCAGGATTCTTAACACTACAAGTGTCAACAAGGCCATACAAATACAATTTGTATTGGTATGAGTTTGTAAAAAAAAATTATGCTCAATGATGTGCTTAAATTTCTTATAAAAAAGCATCTTTTTCAATGGGTTGTGTAAGTAATACACAGATATCTTTTATCAGTTATTACTATATATCATTATATTTTATTAACTATATTATCTCAATTGATAATGGTAACAGAATTATTATTTGCTTTTGAAATATGTAGCTTTTCATTCTTAATATTGTCGCAGAGATCTCTTTCAGACAGGACTCACACTAGGGAGAAGCCAATGGCTTCCCCCGCGGAACTTCCCAGGAGGGAAGACAGGAACAATGAATTTGAATTATATATTTTTCTGCACATGAATGCTTTCTTTGAAGTGGTAGCTGGCTGGGGTCACTGAAGTGGTAGCTGAGTGGGGTCACTGAAGTGGTAGCTGGCTGGGATCACTGAAGTGGTAGCTGAGTGGGGTCACTGAAGTGGTAGCTGGCTGGGGTCACTGAAGTGGTAGCTGGCTGGGGTCACTGAAGTGGTAGCTGGCTGGGGTCACTGAAGTGGTAGCTGGCTGGGGTCACTGAAGTGGTAGCTGGCTGGGGTCATTGACATGGTAGCTGGCTGGGGTCACTGAAGTGGTAGCTGGCTGGGGTCATTGAAGTGGTAGCTGGCTGGGGTCATTGACATGGTAGCTGGCTGGGGTCATTGACATGGTAGCTGGCTGGGGTCACTAGAGGAGAATGTTTATATTTTAGTGCTTGATGACTTATGCTATTGTTGTCGTTGAAAAGGCAGGATGTACTCACCTAGTTGTATTTGCGAGGGTTGAGCTCTGGCTCTTTGGAAACTGAAATGTGTGTGTGTGTGTGTGCGTGTGTGTGTGCGCGCGCGCGCGTGTGTATAAAGTTATAAACGTGTTTGCAGGGTTGAGCAGACCAACTTTATAATGGTACAATTATATTGACGGGGGGTAACCGATGAATCATTGCAAACTCATGCATCTTTGGGAACTGATGAGATGAATTACATCACGAGGAGGAGGCTGCCAGTATAAGATAGAATTACGGAAAACAACGAGATGAGTAGTTTCCAAGAGTTGCAGAAAATGAAAGCATAGATTTCTTCTTAGGAGAATTCTCAATCTTGTTGAAAATTTCACCCTTCCAAAAAATCCATCCAAGTTCTCTTGACGTCATAAGCTAATATAATCTCAAGGAGAATGAATAGAGACTGTCACTATCCTGACAGGAAATAACTACACACAACAGTGAAAGTCACCATTGAGCATCAAGATGCCAGGAAAGTTCGACAAGGTTAATATGAGCACTAAAGTTGCTTTGAATGACTCCATCAACACTTGGTAGCATCAGGAACACTCTATCCCTGGAACGTATTTTTGTTTTGTTTTTCAATTTTGCCCCGAGGGGCGAGTTTATTGGGCAGCGCCACTCATCCTGTGAGTGGTCATACCGCCATAGTGACAGTATTGGGCAGCGCCACTCATCCTGTGAGTGGTCATACCGCCATAGTGACAGTATTGGGCAGCGCCACTCATCCTGTGAGTGGTCTTACCGCCATAGGTGGTCATACCGCCATAGTGACAGTATTGGGCAGCGCCACTCATCCTGTGAGTGGTCATACCGCCATAGTGACAGTATTGGGCAGCGCCACTCATCCTGTGAGTGGTCATACCGCCATAGTGACAGTATTGGGCAGCGCCACTCATCCTGTGAGTGGACACACCGCCATAGTGACAGTATTGGGCAGCGCCACTCATCCTGTGAGTGGTCATACCGCCATAGCAGCATGTACAGCACTTCCCAATAGGAAGAAAACCCTATTGGGAAGTGTTGTGTATTTGACTTATAATCTTACTCATACAAATAAAAAATAAGTTTCGAAATATAGTCGGCAAAGTATGTAAAAAAATAGAAAGAAGTTCGAACAAAAATGTGAAAAGAATGTACGTTGTTAATATTTGTAATTTATAACCTCATCCAGCAAAGAATCTGGGAAATATAGCTGTCACATCCGTTATTGATGGTTAATATAGAAATATATAGAACAGAATGAGAGATGAATCAGTCATCTCACAAACAACACAGTGTGAGGGGGAAAATGTTGATATATAAATCTGTCAGGTCTTTTTGTCGATTACGTTATGACGTAATATGTCTGATAAATTTGTCAGATATTTTGTGGCGTTGACTGTGAATGTGTCTTGTGTCTCCCCGACCCGTGCTGAGCATCACCTCCCGTTCCTCAGCACCATCACCTTGTCCTCAGCTACGACCTCCCTCCCTCAGGACCAACACCTCGTCCTCAACACGACCTCCCTCCCCCAGCACCACCTCCTCATCCTCAGCACGACCTTCCCTCCCTCAGCACCACCTCCCTCCCTCAGCACGACCTTCCTCCTTCAGCACCACCACCTCGTCCTCAGCACGACCTTCTCTCCCTCAGCTCCTCCATACCGGCCTCCCCACCTCCCTGATCTCAGCAAGCAACCTCCTTGTTCTCAGCCCCGAGCCGTCCTCAGCACCTTCCCATCACGGGCGGGGAACGATGGAAGTCGAACCATAAAGATAAAAATACACTATTCTTCCAGAGCCCCCATCTACCCCAACTCACTCCACCGTCCCTCCTTCTCCCCGAGTCGGTCGTAAAGGAAAAAGATGGAAGAGAGAAGGATTTTTGTTTACATGCTGGAGATACGGACCTAAAGTGTTTTGTTGACAGTTGTTGGACTAACTTGTTTGTTGGCAATGGCTGCAATGATGCACAACACCAGCTGATATCTACGGGTTGCTGTTGCAGGAGTACAGCATATGTTCTCAAGGGTTGGAATAATAGATTACAGCATTTATTTTAGAGGATATAGATACTGGGACATAGAGTTTTTTGCATGGGACTTAAATACCGGGAACAAGGGTTTATGACAATGATTCCCAAACTTCAGTAGAAAAGTTACTTACCAGTTTATATTGCCACACTGGTATACTGGTCATCATATGAATGCATTACATAAGGTGAGCATATGATCAAATGACCTTTCGTGGTTTTCATATTGCAGTTCTAAACTGCACATATTGTATCTATTTCATCACAGAAGTGGTTAGCGAAGATACAGACAGAATAAAGCTAATGGCGACATATTTAAAGATCAGGTGAATTGCCCAGGTTAATTCGCTGTGGGTTTGTTAAGACCACTTTAAATGTTACGCAGGTGTAAAGTGTAGCTATAATTAAGCGGCTGAAGGAATTAGAGGTGTACAATTATTGAACAACAGGTAAGTCTTAAGGAAAAGGATATGCAACAGAAAAAAGTATTCTGGGAAGACTAGGAAACTTTTCACAGGAGGAGAAAACAGTAAAGTTCGTAGTATTCGTTGAGCTGAAAAACAACTTATGATGGAGTGAATTGGAGCGCCATCTGAGTGGCTCTGAAAGTCTTCGGTGAAGGAGCTGAGTTGCAGAGCAATATAATATTTTTTATAACTACAGTAAAACATCGGTAAAGGTGACTGGAGCACAGAGGGGTTAGGTGGTTCGAGTTTCCTTGTGCCTAAGTGAATGAAATATATGCAGCTGCCCTAGACTATATGAAGGGGAGTACAAAGTGTGTTAAGAACTAGCTACGTGATGCTAAAAATCCCCAACACACAGGATGGTTAGTCATACAGGGCAATATATGTGATCAGTAACCTGCACGTGGCAAACTCTGGATGCATTATGAGGATATCATCATGGTGGTAAGTCTCGAAGAATTGCTTCAAGGAGAAATATTGGGGTTAAAAGTAAAACTTTTCACATTGTAAATCTAAACCGAATCCGTAGCATTAACGGGTCGTATATATGAGTTTCTCGACGCTTTAATATCCTGCAACTGCAGTTTCCCAGCACTCTGGGGTGTGTAGGGGTGTGTAGTGTGTGTGTGTGTGTGTGTGTGTGTGTGTGTAAAGGATCAATTTCGAGTGCACATGTGCATGTAGTTGTGTACTGAAGCCTTCGAGTGCACAGAACAGTGTTCCCATCACACTTGGGGTCACTTAGACGCCTAGCGTGGTGGGTGAAGACAATAATAATATTTGTGTTCGTTCCCAAGACGTTATTAAAAAAGTTTTGAAGTACAGTAAGTGTAGTTTTGGACAACAGGCTTCGGATTATTACATGTCACAAAGAAAACTGAGCTCTGGGGCTATATCCATATATATATAGAATATACAAAATAATAAATTTAGTGTATATAATAAATAATTACAAATTTAGTATATACTAAATAGTGACAAATTTAGAATATAATAAATATTAACAAATTTTGTATATACTATACAATGACAAGTAATTAGGAAATCTGCAGTTGTGATCTGGAGCACATGCATATAGTCAATACAACGCAACCTCTAATGACAGTTAAAAAGCCCGGTTTCTTATTATGTGAATGAAAGAAGAAAATTTTGACAGCCTGACCCCCCCCCACTTCTCCCTCTGCACTCTGAAAGATTTCGCAGGTTATTATTATTAACATCTCTATTGACAAAATTTAATTACAATTTTACCTAATCTGAGGATTTCAATTAAAGACTAAGCCACCCGTGCAGGCCAGGAGTTGGACTTGGTTGTCAGGAGGCTATTTGAGACGCATGCCGTACGGGAGCTTTTTATAGATCATGGGAGCTCGTCCCCCATTACCACCCCCTGGCTATGACAACCCCTTGAAACCAAGGGCTTGTTGTCATCTTTATAATAATAGCATTAGATAGTCCAAAGTCATAATCAGTGTTTTCGTTTCCTGCAAGCCTCACATCGCAGGTAGTGTAAATGCCCGTTCTTTGCACTCTAAGAGAGAAAGCGTCGAGTTTAAGACCCCCGCTGTCTCTAAGAGAAATCACTCAGTTTAGAAGTCAGCAATTTGCACTCTAGGAGAGAAAGCTCGCAGTGAATTACATTTCCAAGAGGGAGTACACTGCCGTCTTTTCTACATCTGTGATCACATATTCTAGGGATATTTTTGTCTCTTTTTATACGTTAATGTTTGCTTCTTAAATAGCTCTTGAAACTTGTAGAATAGGCTCCAGAATTTAGCGATTCATTGGACGATTCGTTTCTAAAATTTCACTGAGACAAGCGACTTTGGCAAATAAAATTCGATGCTACAACGCTACCTATGGGGACCCAGGACCTGCTATTTGAGTTCATGATTAAGTGTAATTATCTGGTTGTGCTTATCTGATAGTAGTTTGCAAGGTAGAGCTTTAGTTCCTAGGTCTAGACTTTCTAGTTATTGGTGACATTTTCCTGAGCGTGCAGACGATGAGTGACGTGGCTGAAGATATGTCAAAACCACACATCAGAAAATGAAGAAACCACGAAGAAATGGTCTCGGACCATTACACGACTTGATAACGGTTCTGGATAGACCGAAACGTCATCGTTTCTTCATTTTCTGAGGTGTAGTTTGGATATCATTTCGCGAGTATTTTTGTGCGGGCCTTCCATAATTGGACTCTTACAAGCCAATTCGTGTGAGCTTCTAATCGTACACTCTCATGAGTATGTGGGTGTTTGTGTCTCTACACTAGGTGGTACCGAACTCGCTTCCTGCACAGAGAAACCTGTCGTTTACGACTCTGTGAGGAGGACTCTGGAGACTGCACGATTAAGAGGGCTCTTTATTACTCTTTATCGCCAGCCATTATTCAATTTAACGCTCCCTCCCCGGTGACTCGCGAGAGATGTCTCCTCTGACCCTTCGTGTGATGCTGGGCGGGCATCTTTCTTGTCTGATGCTCGGTGTGTATATCTTCCTGATGTGATGCTGGGTGTGTATATCTTCCTGATGTGATGCTGGGTGTGTATATCTTCCTGATGTGATGCTGGGTGTGTATATCTTCCTGATGTGATGCTGGGTGTGTATATCTTCCTGATGTGATGCTGGGTGTGTATATCTTCCTGATGTGATGCTGGGTGTGTATATCTTCCTGATGTGATGCTGGGTGTGTATATCTTCCTGATGTGATGCTGGGTGTGTATATCTTCCTGATGTGATGCTGGGTGTGTATATCTTCCTGATGTGATGCTGGGTGTGTATATCTTCCTGATGTGATGCTGGGTGTGTATATCTTCCTGATGTGATGCTGGGTGTGTATATCTTCCTGATGTGATGCTGGGTGTGTATATCTTCCTGATGTGATGCTGGGTGTGTATATCTTCCTGATGTGATGCTGGGTGTGTATATCTTCCTGATGTGATGCTGGGTGTGTATATCTTCCTGATGTGATGCTGGGTGTGTATATCTTCCTGATGTGATGCTGGGTGTGTATATCTTCCTGATGTGATGCTGGGTGTGTATATCTTCCTGATGTGATGCTGGGTGTGTATATCTTCCTGATGTGATGCTGGGTGTGTATATCTTCCTGATGTGATGCTGGGTGTGTATATCTTCCTGATGTGATGCTGGGTGTGTATATCTTCCTGATGTGATGCTGGGTGTGTATATCTTCTGATGTGATGCTGGGTGTGTATATCTTCCTGATGTGATGCTGGGTGTGTATATCTTCCTGATGTGATGCTGGGTGTGTATATCTTCCTGATGTGATGCTGGGTGTGTATATCTTCCTGATGTGATGCTGGGTGTGTATATCTTCCTGATGTGATGCTGGGTGTGTATATCTTCCTGATGTGATGCTGGGTGTGTATATCTTCCTGATGTGATGCTGGGTGTGTATATCTTCCTGATGTGATGCTGGGTGTGTATATCTTCCTGATGTGATGCTGGGTGTGTATATCTTCCTGATGTGATGCTGGACTTCCTGATGTGCTGGGAATGTATACCAGATGTGCAGCCCATCCTAATAAAATGAAAGTACTGATATTAATGATGTGGTCGATCGTACAAATATGGACGTGAAGGAACAATAGAAAGTAGACTTTTGTATTAATCAATTTGGACAATCCGGAAATGTTCTTCTATTTATGTTGCTAATGAAACCTGAACTGACCTTGCCTAACCATCCCAGGCCTATCTGAGCACTAATATAGCACACATATGTGCAATATTAGGTTCACGAATATTTAAGATTCGTTTTTAGCTTTATTTTTCGGGACTCAATAAATGAATAGTATAAAATGTTACTTTCTATTTGTCCATCACGTCGAGATATATTATATATATATATATATATATATATATATATATATATATATATATATATATATATATATATATATATATATATATATATATATATATATATACTCTTCTTTTTCTATAGGCTCATTTCTGTATGAGAGACACCGTCAGGGGGAAAATGAAAACAAATATATCCTCTTAGCGATCTCATAACGCTAAGAGCAGATTCTAGCGAGCTGCCGCGTCGCGCTGACGGTCCTAGAGCAGTGATGGGAGGTGCTCTATGAGAGAGAGAGAGAGAGAGAGAGAGAGAGAGAGAGAGAGAGAGAGAGAGAGAGAGAGAGAGAGAGAGAGAGAGAGAGAGAGAGAGAGAGAGAGAGAGAGAAAGAAAGAGAGAGGGAGAATATATCCTTGATGAGATGCTTAATTAAAAATACACTTAACTCGTTTTGATTGAGTTCTTTAATATTATTACTATCGTTTATATTATTATTGTTGCGACTGGCACAACTTCCATTATTAAGGTTCCTTTCATAACAGTTCCACAATGATTCCTTTTACAGAAGCTGTACATTTGTTACTTTAAAAGCAGTAGTACAATTATTCCTTTTATAGGAGTTGTATAATGACTTCCAACTATATTAAGTCCAGACAGAATAGATGTATAATTACTTTAGGCAGCAAAAGTATAATGAGTCCAGGAAACAGCTGTAGTGAAGAAACCATGGCAAGCATGACCACATTAAAAATAAGTGCAGCATTAGCAGGGGCTTCATATGGAAATGGCTTAATAATAGAAAGATAATCCTGTGTAGCCTTGGAACATGAATGGGGAATTATTTCATGCACGTATAAAAAAGATAAGGGGATCATTTAAAACAATTAATCTCTATCGTAAATTGTAACTTTAAAATATATTTGTTAATCATATCTCTGGCTTTTAATGCAACAATATACGTCCTATAGATTATAATCATGTACTCTTTATTAGCGAAGGTTTAACTGAAGTAATGTATTATTTTGAGCAGAAAAGTTAAATTCTAATATTGATTTGTTTCTTACCAAGTATTTCGATTCAAACGCAATACAGAAAGAAATAAGATTAACCACATAGGAATCAGAAGTACATGATATACTAATTTGAGTACAAACACAGCACAAAAACACGCGCACGCATGCATGCACACATGCGAGCACAACACACACACACACACACACACACACACACACACACACACACACACACACACACACACACACACACACAAGGGGTCCGGTAGCTGAGTGGACAGCGCGCAGGACTCGTAATTCTGTGGCCAGGGTTCGATTCCCGGACCAGACAGAAACAAATGGGCAAAGTTTCTTTCACCCTGATGCCTCTGTTACCTAGCAGTAAATAGGTAACTGGGAGTTAGACAGCTGTTACGGGCTGCTTCCTGGGGTGTATGTGTGGAAAAAAATAGTTGTTAGTAACAGTTGATTGAGAGTTGAGAGGCGGGCCGAAAGAGCAAAGCTCAGCTCCCGTAAGCACAACTAGGTGAATACACACACACACACACACACACACACACACACACACACACACACACACACACACACACACACACACACACACACACACACACCCACACACACACACACCCACACACACACACACACACACACACACACACACACACACACACACACACACACATGGTTGGGCAGACTGCATATTTCTGGACTGCCAAAAAGCCTTTGATACAGTACCGCACATGAGACTGCTGTTCAAGCTCGAGAGGCAGGCGGGGGTGGGGGGAAAGGTCCTAGAATGGATAAGGAACTACCTAACAGGAAGGAGCCAAAGAGTTACGGTAAGGGGCGAGAAGTCGGACTGGCGAACAGTAACAAGTGGAGTACCACAAGGATCGGTGCTGGGACCAATTCTATTTCTTGTATATGTTAACGACATGTTTACAGGCGTAGAGTCCTACATGTCGATGTTTGCGGATGATGCAAAGTTGATGAGAAGAGTTGTGACAGATGAGGATTGCAGGATCCTCCAAGAGGACCTGAACAGATTGCAGAGATGGTCAGAGAAATGGCTACTAGAATTCAACACGAGCAAATGTAAAGTTATGGAAATGGGACTAGGAGATAGGAGACCAAAGGGACAGTACACAATGAAGGGGAACAGCCTACCTGTAACGACGCGTGAAAGAGACCTGGGGGTGGACGTAACACCTAATCTATCTCCTGAGGCACATATTAATAGGATAACGACAGCAGCGTACTCTACACTGGCAAAAGTTAGAACATCATTCAGAAACCTAAGTAAGGAGGCATTTAGGGCGCTTTACACTGCCTACGTAAGGCCAGTCTTAGAGTATGCCGCCTCATCATGGAGTCCCCATCTGAAGAAGCATATAATGAAACTGGAAAAGGTTCAGAGGTTTGCAACGAGACTCGTCCCAGAGCTACGAGGGATGGGGTATGAAGAGCGCCTGAGGGAACTGTGCCTTACGACACTAGAAAGAAGAAGGGAGAGGGGGGACATGATAGGAACGTATAAGATTCTCAGAGGAATTGACAGAGTGGACATAGACGAAATGTTCACACGGAATAGTAACAGAACGAGAGGACATGGATGGAAGCTTGAA
The DNA here is from genome assembly GCF_040958095.1 of Procambarus clarkii. Lineage (NCBI taxonomy): Eukaryota > Metazoa > Arthropoda > Malacostraca > Decapoda > Cambaridae > Procambarus > Procambarus clarkii. Next base: position 21,536,197 of record NC_091235.1, on the reverse strand, counting down.
ACTCAGATGAGTCACAGAGATGTAAGGAAGTTTTCTTTTAGCGTGAGAGTAGTGGGGAAATGGAATGCACTTCAGGAACAGGTTGTGGAAGCAAATACTATTCATAATTTTAAAACCAGGTATGATAGGGAAATGGGACAGGAGTCATTGCTGTAAACAACCGATGCTCGAAAGGCGGGATCCAAGAGTCAATGCTCGATCCTGCAAGCACATATAGGTGAGTACACACACACACACACACACGCACACACAGGAAAGGCTACGAGGTAAGGACGTGAGCTAAACCTCACGTCCCTAGAAAACAGAATAGTGAGGGGGACATATGATAATCTCCTACAAAATTCTCAGGGGAATTGACAGGGTGGACAAAGACAAACTCTTTAGCACGGGTGGAAGACGAACAAGGTGATACAGGTGGGTACTTAGTACTCAAATGAACCAGAGACATTAGAAAGAACTTTTTCAGTGTCAAAGTAGTTAACAAATGGAATGCATTAAGCAGTGAAGTGGTGGAGGCTGACTCAATACACAGTTTCAAATGTAGATTTGATAGAGCCCAGTAGGCTCAAGAATCAGTACACCAGTTGATTGACAGTTGAGAGGCGGGACCAAAGCTCAACCCCCGCAAGCACAACTAGATTAGTACATACACACACACACATTCCTCTTCTTCCCCCGCACATCTTTCTCCCATCACACACGAACGCATTCACAGAATTCTGCACACACGCTTTCCGATCCCGCCAATGTCTCCCTCTATCGACACGTATTTGTCTCTCACACGGATCTGAAACACCATCATGGACCGGGATTTATGTCATCTATCGTGTTTTACCCATTCACAACCCCAATATCTGCTGGTTGGTGTCTTATCATAGGACTCACTGATCCAGAAGCTGTAAGATGTAGGCCCATGGAAAACCGCTGGGGCGGAGGAGCACCGGATGGCCCCCTGGAAGGGAGCGGGGAAAGGCTCGCTGGAAACTGGAATCTCGAAGAAACTAGGAAAGTGGGGAGAAGAACTGGATTCCAGGTGATGGAATAAGGAAGGGAAGTGAAGTTGAATGGGGTTTGTGAACTGGGGTAAATAGGATGTAGGAGAGAGTTAATGAGAAATTTGGATAGGACTATTTTAAATTTGCGTACGACTATTTTAAATTTGGATAGGACTATTTTAAATTCGGAAGATAATCTGGATAAATTGGGAATGAAATAAAAATGTAATATTGGAGAAAAGAAGATCGAAGGCCACTGGGATAAATAATGAGGGTTGAAATCTCCTTTCCATGCAGTTGAGTTCGTTCCAAAACTCAAAATCGGGAGTCCCGGGTTCAAATCCCTTGGCGGGGCATAAATGGTTGGGCACGTTTCATTTCCCCTAATGCCTCTGTTCACCTAGCAGTAAATAGGTAACCGAGAGTTAACTTTTGTGGAGATGCATCCAGGGGAATGTTCAGTAGTTCGACCTTTGAAGGACCTCGATACAACCCTAAAGTGAATACATATACATGCTTCCTGTCCCCGACAGAACGAATTATTATTATTGACATGAATTGTAGTGATTTGGAGTTTCCAAAAAGCTCGATGAAACCTTAATATGAATATGCAAATAGAAAGTGGTAAATCGATCAAGGAAAGTGGAGGATAAAAATGAAGAGCCAAGCGCTAAGCTCAGTCTGGAATCTGGAACTGGAAGCGAAGCAAGAAAGACTAAATGGGATACACTGGGTGGATTATACAATAATATGAGATTATGAACTGGAGAGAGAGAAAGAGAGAGAAAGAGAGAGAGGGAGGGGGGGGGGGGGCAAACAGGTGGGTGCAAGAACAAACTACTTTAGACTTTTGTTAGCAAGTTCAGAAATTTCCCTTCCAACAGTTAATACTAAGCCTTATCCCACTAATTTTCCCTGGAACATGACCCGCCAATCCGTTATCAGCCAGGTATCCATTTACTGCTAGGTGAACTGGGACGAATAGTTTCGGACTGGCACCCAGTCAATCCTCACTGCATGGCATATCCTCGCAGGCTAGACGTTAAAATTCACCTTGTCTTCAAATATTTACCCAAATGAAGGCTCTATGCATTCGTTCCTCTCTCAACTGTAGTAATGATTCTTGAGTCATGAGATAGACTAGTCAATATTCTCCCTGGCCCTACGCTGTGAGTCATTGTAAAAAATAAGTGCATCATGTAATCTCATAAAATAAATTCAAATTTCAGTTTTTTATATTAAAAAAGAGTAATGCATAAAAATTGAGAATCTGACAAGCAGCATCAGAATGGCATTAGTGTCTAATGAACGCGTCGAAACTCTTTCCCGCCGGCAGAAAAAAAAACAGGTTTTACACAAGATCAAACAAGTAAACTGATATATCCTTCAAGATCGGTGTAAGTAGCCGGGTTGTTTGTACAGCAGCAGCAACAACCCACGTTACTAGGAACTGTGTTCTCTCTCGTGTAGACTCGACGAGGCGCAGTTGCATAACCTACAAATAACATCCTGTTTTTACCGGAATGTCGGAGATGGTTGTGAAAATCTTTCAAGGTTTTCCTTTACACTTTTGATTTACCGATTTGTTTCTCTTTATCTTATTTTTTGTTATTTATCTTTTAGACTCTCTCTCTCTCAACGCCCAGAACACACTTGCCGAACAAATGAACCATCGGTAAACAACCAAACGGAAACCACAAAAACCCACCAAAAAGACAATTGAATAAACACACGCGAGGAAAGCCAATCTACGAAGAATTTTTCTCATCGTATAAGGAAGAATAATGAGCAGGAGTGTGGCAGGTTCGGGTAGATTACCTCACGGAGAACTAGGCCCCAGTCTCAAGGGGCCAGAAAGAGAAGGGAGAGAGAGAGAGAGAGAGAGAGAGAGAGAGAGAGAGAGAGAGAGAGAGAGAGAGAGAGAGAGAGAGAGAGAGAGAGAGAGAGAGAGAGAGAGAGAGAGAGAGAGAGAGAGAGAAGACCGAGGACAGGGGTACCTATGAGCGATGAAATCCCTCAAGGCTCAGGCAGAGAGAAGGATCTGGGGGGTTGAATCACCCCGAATAGGTCTCCAGAAGCCCACTTCAAACGGACATCATTGGCGGCCTATGCTAGGTTACCCAACATAAAAACTGACTTTAAAACTCTGAGGAAGATCTCATTCATATATATATATATATATATATATATATATATATATATATATATATATATATATATATATATATATATATATATATATATATATATATATATATATATATATATATATATATATATATATATATATATATCTTATATGTCAGACCAATCCTGAAATATGCAGCACCAGAGCCCTAATCAAGTCAAACTAAACTTAAAACTAAGATAAATGAGCTACGAGAAAAGGCTAAACAATTTTACTTCACGTGTCTAGAAGACAGAACATTACGGGAGACATGATTACCACGTTCACAATTCTCAATGGACTCGACTAGGGCGGACAAGAGCAGACAATTTAGTACGGGTGGTCCCCGAACAAGGCAACACAGGTGGAAACTGAATACCAAAATAAGTCACAGGGACATTAGAATAAATTTGCTGTGTCAGAGTAGTGAACAAATAGATCACAATAAAAGTGAAGTGGTGGCGGCAACTCCATGCACAATTTTAAATCTAGATATGATAAGAGTCCAATAGGCTCAGAAACTTGTAAACCAGTTGATTGAATGTTGAGAGGCGGGACCAAAGAATAGAATCAGGCTGTATTAGATGAATACAGAGAGAGAAAGGAGTACCAGTAACACAAGCTGTGAAACACAACATCACGAGCAATTGGAGTGGGGGCCGCATGAGGCTGTCTGGTGCGGAAGTAATGGTAATGGCAAGGTCTCGTCGGTGTTTCACTGCAAAACTGAACATGATGATTGTTTTGTCTCTACAGCGTGCGGGCCATTAGCTGTTGAGTGTACACACGCGTTCGGGGCCTTCAACTACCCAGCACCAATATAGACATTGTTGATTCTAACCTCGAAATTCGGGGGCTTTAGTGAAATTAGAGCTAAGCGTTTTGGATGCTTCCTCGTGTTAACTGCGAACACCCACGAAACGTTTAAGGTGTTATCTATATTCATACGCTTCTTAATAAACAAAATCACTTCGAATTACCCGCCAGTTAAATCTTGTTAAGAAGCTGCGAAGGCCTAGGCTATGCAAAATAGAACAAATTAGACGTTTGTCAAATCGTGAAATAGGGCTGGTGAGCTTGATTGTATATTTCTTTTCTTACTTTTTCCTATTTACCATAGGCATGAAATTGACGAACTTAGATAACCAAAGTGTTACTGCATAAAAGTTTCCAAAAGTCGGATGTTACAGATTCTATGTCGGTAGACATAAGGGGGTCAGCCCTCTGGATCATTCTTCATCTTCCAACAGCTAACTATCCACTGGTGAAACAAGCCTAAGTTCTCACTCGCCTTCTGCTTACAAAATATTTTTTAATTTTTCAAACATGTGAGTTAGCCAAACCCCTAAACTCTATGAGTCTGGTTCATCCATGTAGGATAATGGATGAACACATAGTCCGGTTGCGGTTTGTGAGAGCTAATGTTACCTCTCCAACATCCAGAGATTGATAGGCATGAAGACCAACACGAAACAAGTAAATAAATGAAATTTTCTTACGCATATAAGGTAGCAGAGTGTAAATGAACTTATGTTTATCTTACGAAATATCCTTCTTCTTGGCATATGTCACTGTCTAATACTACTGGTTTTATAGCAAGACTAATCAATATTGATGTCAATCTTGCTGTCGATGAAATCCTTCCAGATTGATTTCGAAACGCATGACCCAAAACCACAATCGGTAGACGTTGATTGATGTGCCCAATGTACAATTCACTTCGGGCTGAATTTAAAATAAATATGTACACGTTTTTGTGTTTAAAATCGCCCCTCCGTTACCGAAGCAAATTCATCCTCAAACTTCATTTATCGCAACGTAGAAACGAATGATTAACATAATTGGGATACGAGATTTGTAGAATTTCTCTTGTTTATAGTTAAGGGAAAAAGGAAAATTCGAAAGTTATTATATATATATATATATATATATATATATATATATATATATATATATATATATATATATATTATATATATAAGACTCAAGAAAGAGAAGGAGAGAAAGGGGAGGAACACTCTCATTAAGCATGAGAAATGAAAAGTAAACAAAACATTGTCTCCCTCAGAGGAAAAAAGTCGGTAATTTGCTGCCATAATGGACGAACAAACCGCTTATTGTTTGTTCTTTCAGTGCGAGTGCCAAGCTCAGGACGCAACGGTGCCAAGCTCAGGACGCAACGGTGCCAAGCTAATGACGCCACGGTGCCAAGCTCAGGACGCCACGGTGCCAAGCTCAGGACGCCACGGTGCCAAGCTCAGGACGCAACGGTGCCAAGCTCAGGACGCAACGGTGCCAAGCTCAGGACGCAACGGTGCCAAGCTCAGGACGCAACGGTGCCAAGCTCAGGACGCAACGGTGCCAAGCTCAGGACGCAACGGTGCCAAGCTCAGGACGCAACGGTGCCAAGCTCAGGACGCAACGGTGCCAAGCTCAGGACGCAACGGTGCCAAGCTCAGGACGCAACGGTGCCAAGCTCAGGACGCAACGGTGCCAAGCTCAGGACGCAACGGTGCCAAGCTCAGGACGCAACGGTGCCAAGCTCAGGACGCAACGGTGCCAAGCTCAGGACGCAACGGTGCCAAGCTCAGGACGCAACGGTGCCAAGCTCAGGACGCAACGGTGCCAAGCTCAGGACGCAACGGTGCCAAGCTCAGGACGCAACGGTGCCAAGCTCAGGACGCAACGGTGCCAAGCTCAGGACGCAACGGTGCCAAGCTCAGGACGCAACGGTGCCAAGCTCAGGACGCAACGGTGCCAAGCTAATGACGCCACGGTGCCAAGCTCAGGACGCAACGGTGCCAAGCTCAGGACGCAACGGTGCCAAGCTAATGACGCCACGGTGCCAAGCGTCCACGTGAAAAAGAGTGAAACTTGGCTCTTACTGTCACCAAGGGAAAGAATCCGTTACTTATGTTTAGGCATATAAGTGGAAGAACAAAAATAAGAGAGAGGAAAATGACGCACTCACGTGTATCGAGAAAAAAAAGGGATGCCCAAGAGTCCTGGTCAGAGATCTGGCCACAAACACGTTGATATACCACCACAAGGACGCCATCACTGTCATACTATCACGAAAATATGCAGCACCAGTGAGACTAACTTACAACAAAATACACGTCTACGAGTCTGGACACCGAACTTAGAGGAGTTTGATGTGATGATACTTGCCATAAGCAGAGAGTAAGCCACAATAACCTGTCTGTTAAGACACTCAACCCATATATCTGATGACATAAATGAAGTGACACCGTTTCCGTTCATCCTGGACTTGATAATGATCCAGAAGGGACCATTATCAAGTCACTTTCTTTATTTTCAGATGTGTGTGTGTGTGTTGGGCGTCTAATTCTTTCCATGTTTCAAATTAGGAGCAAACATTGATATTACGGAGCTAATTTTATTTTACCGGGTGGTTCGTGTAAATTTGATGGAGGAGCCAATTTATTCTGTCAGGGTGTTGATGTAAATTAGGAGGAAGAGGAGGCAATTTATTCTGTCAGGTCGTTGAAGTAAATTACGAGAAGCATGGGACCCTACTACCGATTCAAGAGGCACTACACTCTCTTAACTCTTGATATCTTCCCACACATTGCTATCATGTGCTTTCAACATTAGTGGTACCCTATCTCACCACTCTACCATATGCACCAGCCTGGTTCTCTAGCAGGAGTAGCATTTTCTTGTATGGTACAGTGTCGTATGTATTCTGACAGTCAAGGAAAATGCATTTCACCCAACATTTTGGTTTATATCATCTTGCTGTGAACATTAATAGAATTCGATGATCAGGGATTTTCTGTGTTTGGTCTATGCTGGCGTTTAGAGGCGAGATAAGGTATTAGTCAGGAGAAAGCGCTAAGATAGTATGACTATAGATATATTGATATATAATCTTTTCCCAAGAGTCTCTATGCAAGCAGTAAGTGGATAGTATCCAAGCGTTTCATTTGTTTTCAATTATTAGGAATTATTCCGCTACACATTATTTTCATTATACGCATTTTATTGCAATTTATACGCTTTGATTTTAGCCACTGGCCCGAATGGTGATATCGTGCTTAAGGTATATAATAGTATAATTACCTGGCGCAGTTTATATTCTTATTTATATTCTTACCCAGCTGTTCCTGGATCTCTAGCTCTCTGCCTTCCCTGCTCCCATCTCTATTCCCCCTCTCCTCCCCCCTTTCTCATGGTCTCCCTCTTCCACCCTCTTCATCTTATCGGCACCCTTTACTCCCCTCTCCTACCTATCCACCCTCTCTCCCAATATCCCCTTCCCCTCTCTCACCTCTCCGTCTTTCTCCACTCTCTCCTCTCTTCTGCCCTCACCCCCCAACATACCAATCTCCTCATCCCCTCCTTCCCTTCTCTCATACTCAGAAAATATATTATGAAGCACTGAAAACCCTGTAAAATCTCCACTAAACATACGCTTGATTTCAGACTACGAAAATCTCAGGGGGTCGCTGAAGATGCTGATATTTTTTAAACGTGGCACTGGGGCCGACCTCGACTGACATACCTGCAGACAGACATTTTATTTTATAGATATAGATAGATATAATATGACAAAAGACACGTAAAGAACACGAAAGGCGGACGAGTTTACAGTAAAGCCTCATGATACATGGAGATATATATATATACATCGAGAGGTTTACTTTAGATCCGGGGTATGTTCAGGATTAAAATACTACTTGCTGGTTCGTTAGTAAGCTAATGTGGTGGACTCATAATCCTCCCTCGGTTGATAGGCCTTACAAGTCCAACACCAAACCAGTCTCATGGATAAATATGCCGAACGGGACTTTTCTTACTTTCCTCCCTTATCAAATGCTTCGTCAACATCTTGATTGCCGTTATGTCGTTATAACGATTTACCTAAATTTAGTACAGCAATTTATTCCTAGTAAATAGCCAACGAGGCAAGGTCACCTTAGCAACGAAGCAGCGTTACCTCTCAAGAATATTAATAACGCCTCTCTGAGTTTTCTGGTCGTTGACATGTAAAAATTAGTCGACCGATAAATACTATTAAAAATAACGAATAGAAAAATGGGAGAAGTTATAAAACATGACGAGCGATGGCATTTTTTATAGGACAGTAGATACCAAAACTTTCTCTCTCTATGTGTCTCTCTTTCTCTGTGTCTCTCTCTTTCTCTGTGTCTCTCTCTTTCTCTGTCTCTCTCCCTCAGCGACAGGGGGATGTCACGAACGACTCCTTCATCTGGAAGCCATTTTCCCAGTCGTTACTTCCCTAATGGAGGTAACTGGCTGACAGCGAAGCTAGTGAACAGCTCTTGACATGTTGCATTCGCTCCCAGGTCGTCTGCTGCCACTTAAACAAGCGCCCATTATGTGCAGAGTCGTGACACGCGCTGTTTCCATCTTGATTGTTCCTTCAATGTTGACTTTCTTTGTTGATTGCCTTCTCTACTGTATTTTCTGTGTTGATTCCTGTCTCTACTGTATTTCTGTGTTGATTCCTTCTCTACTGTATTTCCTCCGTTATTCCTTTCTTATTCTATTGCTTCGTTTACTTATTTCACGATGTATTCATTCCATGTTGTATTCCTTCAGTCCATAACTCCTATATTCATTGTATTTCTTCCATGTTGTATATTTTCCTTTAATTTTGCATTTCTTCCTTTATACCGTCTTTATTATATTCCTTCCATATTATATTTTTTCATTATTGATTTCCTCCGTCCATCAATCCGTTTCATTCATTAATTAGTTCTCTCCATTAAACTATACTTATATGTGTGTGCGTATTCTTACTAGTGTAAACATATGTTATTTACCTACACATGCGTGTGGCCCATTTATGCTTTGAGGAATCGAACTTCACCTTCTGAGCCTCGCCTTTCTAACCATCGAACCCCTAATGACCCCCGACGTCCCATTCTCAGGTTATATTAAAAACTGTGGATGATTTTTGCCTTCAACTACCTTGTCTAACGCATTTCGTTTTTTGCTACTACTTGCACCTTTGTATGTAAATAATTAAGAAGAAGGAGAGAGAGAGAGAGAGAGAGAGAGAGAGAGAGAGAGAGAGAGAGAGAGAGAGAGAGAGAGAGAGAGAGAGAGAGAGAGAGAGAGAGAGAGAGAGAGAGAGAGAGATCAGAAGCGAGCTGTGTTGGTCTCGTGTTTCAGGAGCAGAGGCCGTGAAATGACCTGCCTCATCGCTAAATTAGGTACAACCAGGTGTCACTTGGCAGGTGGTGGTGATGATGGTGGAGGCTGCAAGGTGGGCCTGGAAGCTCTCCAGGAATGGTAATGACGCCCAGGTGCTGGTGGAAGCTCTTAAAGACGTGTTTCTTTGACCGATGCTCCGTGAACCCCAAGGGAGTTCCTGGCAGAGATTTAAGGGTTCCATGAAACGGTTAAAGAATATTATTTTTTCATCGAAGTCCTTCTTGTTACTCTAAATGTGTATGTGTGTGTGTGTGTGTGTGTGTGTGTGTGTGTGTGTGTGTGTGTGTGTGTGTGTGTGTGTGTGTGTGTGTGTGTGTGTGTGTGTGTGCGCTTGCGGGAGTTGAGCTGGTGTGGTGTCCTATAGGGACAAACTGGTGTGTGCTCACCAGTTTGTGCCTATAGGATCGAGCTTTACTTCCTGGACCCCGCCTTTCTACCCGCCACCTGTCTGAAGTAAAGACTCCTGACCTATTTTCCTATATCTACGTTATATAGGAGCCTGACAGCTGAGTGTACTGCACTTGGGATTCGTAGTCCTAAGGTTCCGGGTTCGATCCCCGGTGGAGGCGGAAACAATTGGGCAGAGGTATCACCCTGATGCTCATGATAACCTAGCAGTAAATAGGTACCTGGAAGTTAGACAGCTGCTACGGGCTGCTTCCTGGGGATAGTGTAACTAAAAGGAGGCCTGGTCGAGGACCGGGCCGCGGGGACGCTAAGCCCCGAAATCATCTCAAGATAACGTTTAAAATTATGAGTGGTGTTTTCTTCTACAACCTGCTCCTTTAGTTCAATCCATTTTCCCACTACTCTTATGCTAAATGAAAACTTTCAAACATCTCCGTGACTTATCTTAGTCTCAAGTTTCCATCCATGTCCTCTTGTTCTATTGGTATTGCCAAAATTTCCTTTTTTTCCATTCTGTCAATCCCTATAAGTATTTTATACGTCTCTTATCATGTCTCCCCATCTCTCCCCCTCTTTTCTAGCGTCGTCAGGTCTAGTTCTTTCAGTCTTTCTTCATGCCCATCCTATGAAATTCTGGGACGGGCTTAATTGCAATCTTGTGAACCTTTACGAGTTTTCTTGTGCGTGTTTTAAGAGGAGGGGCTTCACGATGGGGTGATATACTCTAAACTGGTCTCAAGTGCAGAGGTTTAAATGCTTCCTTATTTAGGTTCCTGTATGATGTTCTGACTTTTGCTAATGCAGAATGTGCATCACCTCACCCCTAATACCTACGACTCTTTCACAAGTGTATTAAACGAATACATTGTACCTCATGTATTCATTCTTATACATGATGATGTACAGATGGAACTTCCTTTGTTTTCCTTGCAACCGGCAAGTATTAGCAACCCTATGTATTAGCATGTTAGTTTTGTCACTAAACATTCTTAAGTTTTATGAATCTTTAAAAACTTTTAAAATACTGCCACTCGAATTAGGTGCATAAACCCGCTCCCAGTTTTAAGTTTCAACACCTTAAAATTCTTTAGTCATAAATTGCAAATTTTGATCTATTGAGAAGTGCTTTAGGGTCCTCTTATTGCACTGAAGTTGACTCTCACGACCAGGGCCAGGTGAGCCTGTCGATAAGGACCGCGTCAGATAAGGAACCCTTATGCGAACAAGTGCACTTTAGACCTGTATGTTTGGTCTTGTATTCGATAACCTCAGATTGGCATTTGATCAAACTATCAGGCATTGCAAAAGTGGTGACGTTGTATGCAACATGCAGTAAGAGGAAAGCAAAATTTCCACAAAGATAAAGAATAAATATTAGCTTTACTAGGAGCTTCTCGTGCACATGTTTACTTTCCTGGAGAGAGTAATGAAGCATTGTCGAGAAAGTTTAGTAATGTAAATTCTGCAGAGGTCGTAAACGCATTACTGCGACAGAAATATAAAAGTTTTGTCTTAAATTGTCCAAATGCAATGAACGTGGGAAAACTTTTTTTCGAACATATCTAGCAGGAAATTCACTATTCCGCAAAGCGGCCGTGGGGGCTCCATCCAGGGTGGAGGTTACCTAGGACTCACCGTCCCTAGGGTCGAGGTAGCCCTAGACCCCCACAGTGTACATCAGGACTACAATAAACTGTCCGTAGAATATTTACACAAAAGCACAGTACACTAGCAACATAAACCGTTGCATAAACTGTAATACAACTCTACGTCCATAAATACAAAATCATTAACGAAGGGAAATAAAGTGCCGAAAGGTGAAAAATACTCACATGGACACACAGAGGATCCTTCACTTTCCATGGCCATCTTTATTTTCTCAAATATTACAGAAGGTATTTCATTGTATGTCCCTGCAATATTAGAGAGAATTTAACACAGAGAGAGAGAGAGAGAGAGAGAGAGAGAGAGAGAGAGAGAGAGAGAGAGAGAGAGAGAGAGAGAGAGAGAGAGAGAGAGAGAGAGAGAGAGAGAGTGAGAGAGTGAGAGAGTGAGAGAGAGAGAGAGAGAGAGAGAGAGAGAGAGAGAGAGAGAGAGAGAGAGAGAGAGAGAGAGAGAGAGAGAGAGAGAGAGAGAGAGAGAGAGACAGAGAGACAGAGAGACAGAGAGACAGAGAGACAGAGAGACAGAGACAGAGAGAGCCATATCAAACTCCCTATAAACTTTCCCCCACACCTATACATCCACACGAGCCAAAACATTCCTCACACACACACTGACATACTACACTCTCGTCCCGCACATGTGCACAACCCTTTATTTGTCAGGGAAAAAGTTGCGTACCTACATCGCGCGGCACTCACAGTGATCAAATACCAACCTAACGAACCGTGAGGGGTATGATGGGGTGTGTGTGGGTAGGGGGGTCGTACTGATAGGTGGGGGTAGCGGGGAGGTAGTGGGGGTAGCACTTGTGGGTGGGGGGGGGGGTAGTGGGGTCATACTGGATGGTGGGGGAAGGGGAGGCTTGAAAAAGTTGCTGAACTAAAATATGTAACTGTCAGTAACGTGGTTGACATTATATATATATATATATATATATATATATATATATATATATATATATATATATATATATATATATATATATATATATATATATATATATATATATATGTCGTACCTAATAGCCAGAACGCACTTCTCAGCCTACTATTCAAGACCCGATTTGCCTAATAAGCCAAGTTTTCATGAATTAATGTTTTTTCGTCTACCTAACCTACCTAACCTAACCTAACCTAGCTTTTTTTGGCTACCTAACCTAACCTTACCTATAAATATTGGTTAGGTTAGGTTAGGTAGGGTTGGTTAGGTTCGGTCATATATCTACATTAATTTTAACTCCAATAAAAAAAAATTGACCTCATACATAGAGAAAAGGGTTGCTTTATCATTTCATAAGAAAAAAATTATAGTAAATATATTAATTCAGGAAAACTTGGCTTATTAGGCAAATCGGGCCTTGAATAGTAGGCTGAGAAGTGAGTTCTGGCTACTAGGTACGACATATATATATATATATATATATATGTATATATATATATATATATATATATATATATATATATATATATATATATATATGTATATATATATATATATATATATATATATATATATATATATATATATATATATATATATATATATATATATATCGTACCTAGTAGCCAGAACGCACTTCTCAGCCAACTATGCAAGGCCCGATTTGCCTAATAAGCCAAGTTTTCACGAATTAATTGTTTTTCGACAACCTAACCTACCTAACCTAACCTAACCTAACTTTTTCGGCTACCTAACCTAACCTAACCTATAAAGATAGGTTAGGTTAGGTTAGGTAGGGTTGGTTAGGTTCTGTCATATATCTACGCTAATTTTAACTCCAATAAAAAAAATTGACCTCATACATAATGAAATGGGTAGCTTTATCATTTCATAGGAAAAAAATTCGAGATAATATATAAATTCAGGAAAACTTGGCTTATTAGGCAAATCGGGCCGTGCATAGTAGGCTGAAAAGTGCGTTCTGGCTACTAGGTACGACATATATATATATATATATATATATATATATATATATATATATATATATATATATATATATATATATATATATATATATATATATATAATTTCGTAGATGTGATTCTTCAATCGGATGACCTTCTTTTAACGATAATTAAGTATTGATCTAATTTGTATGCCGTTTAAATGAAGGAATCAGGAAGTGACTAATGTCTGGAAATCAATTTTATTTATATTGATTACTACGGTCAGTACTGTCATGTCTAAATTCTGAATAAATCTAATTATTCGAAGGGATCCGCATTCAGAATTACTGTTATTCAATGTCACTCCTTAAGGATGAATAACACGTCATTGTGCGCCGATATGATAAGTTTAAATTTGTATTCATTTTTCCTGGTATCAATGCATAATATTTGATGAAACTAAGAAAAACTATTTAATTTTTGTTTTTTTTCCAGATAGTCGAGTCTGAAGTCACCTAGTGGGCAGTGCCAGAATCATCATAGCGTCGCTATGAGACCGTGTCACGTTAAACACTTTTCAATGCTGCCATCCCCAATCCGTTTACGTTTTGCACATACCCCACAGTAGTTACTGTGCAAAGTTTGATGAGGCTAGCCTCAAGCATCTGGCCTTCAACCCCAAGCACAGAACAATAAACTAACAACCCCACAAAGCAATAAAGCAGACAGATAATGGACGTCGGGGCGCTAAACATACACTCTCTAATCACTAACTAGCTATTAGCTGACATAAAAAGAAACACCTCCAGCACCGAGAACGTCTCCTGAGCGATGTATTGCCTCTAACATCCACGAGAGATTAACTTGGAATTCTGAACTCAGGTGGCCAAAATATTTAAAATACAAATAAAAAATAAAGGATATATTAATAATTTTAATTAGCAGTACAATTATAGATTGCAATAGCCAAATAAATAAATTTTTATCGAATTAGTAAATAATATTATTGTTGTTATTATCATTATTATTATTATTACTATTATTATTAGTAGTAGTAGTAGTAATAGTATGTGTGGTAATAGTAGTAGTAGTAATAGTATGTGTGGTAATAGTAGTAGTAATAATATTAATATACTAGCTTAAGATAGTTGCTTGCGCTTGCTACCTGCAGGACTATACTACAAAACAGCTGAAAGCAGCCAAGGAAGCAGAAACGACACACGCTGACAAAAAACAGGATGCCAAACTTTGTCAAAGGCTTTTCAGATACATAAAGCAACGAGAAAATGTTCGTCACAGGAAGAGCTGCGACAAGGATGAGAGAGATGAGAAAAGGAAGCCCTGCAGTGGACGGTACCCAGTGAGAAAACCTTCACTGCATATTATATGTTATAGTGAGGGCTTCATGGCAAAAAAGAGAAGTACTAGGAAGTTAGAAGACTTTATCTGTAGGAAACGTTTTGGCTATGATACAGTGGAAGTCTGAAAAGGTTTAAAACCTCTGTTCTAGTGTGTATATTTCCATAGTAGTTTTATTCTCCTGAGCAGCTTGGGAACATTTATACAATAGAGTAACCTTGAAACATATACACACTAAATGGAACACTGAATCATATGCACACTAGAGAGAACATTGAAACAAACACACACACTGAATTGATGTGGGGAATTGACAGGGTGGACAAAGACAAACTTTTTAGAAGCGGAACACGAACAAGGGGGACACAGGTGGAAACTTAGTACCCAGATGAGCCACAGAGACATTAAAAAGAATTTTTTCACGTGTCAGAGTAGTTAACAAATGGAATGCATTAAGTAGTGATGTGATGAAGGCTGACTCCATACACAGTTTCAAATGTAGATATGATAAGAGCCCAAGTAGGCTCAGGAATCTGTACACCAGTTAATTCACGGTTGAGAGGCGGGACCAAAGAGCCAGAGCAAGCACAACTATTTGAGTACACTAGAGAGATAAGCACTGACTCATTGGACCATCAGCTGAGGGCCACTACTCTAAGGGCCATATATATAGCTCTCTTAGGTTGTATGTTATACAGAGATCAAGTTTTCTCTCAGCCTAATGTTACTCTTCATTGTTGTTAGCCTTTTGTTCATTCTTGAATCAACCTTAGACAGAGAAGTTATTTGTTTACAAAAGGTTTCGTAAACAAATAATTTCTCAGCGCTTGTGGTCAAAGAGTCGAGCCTTCAATTGGACTGTGGTGAAGATCTGGGTAGTACTGAGCACATCTTTGAGACTGTGGTGAAGATTTGGATAGTACTGAGCACATCTTTGTGTCTATGGTGAAGACCAGGGGGTAGTAGTGAGTACATCTCTGGGACCATGGTGAAGATCTTGGGTTAATGATGAAAGCATCTCTATGATTATGGTTATGCTCTGGGTAGTGGTGATCACATCTCTGTGAGCAACACTGTTGACAAATACTGAGTGACAATGGTGAGCGAGCGAAACCTCACAGTGAATAGAAACCGGTTCATTATCTAATAAGCCAGTCCAGGTACATTAGGGCCTCGTGGGACTGGAAATGGACGTGGCAAATTATCTGGACTTCAAGTACATATTACAACAATTACCAAAGATCTATTTTGAGAATTTATTTAATAGAACATGAATGAGAGTTATTCATGCTGAAAACTATGTATGACATCAGCGATTTGTTTTCTTGTATAAAATAGCGGATATATATTTTTTATTCAAGTGGTAACGGGATGGGTACCGAAGGTCCGACGTGGAACTTCAAGGAAAGATATGAGTTTTAACTGTTAATTATATGTGAAGAGAAACAATAGATGAAAGGAATATATATGCTTTCTTCTCAGTAATGGACAAAAATATACAATACATTTATGTCTGGAAACTTGCATAAAATAGCTTAACCTAAGCTTCACAGATGGCCAGATAAATGGCTACTCGAATTCAACCCAGATAATTGTAAGATAGAGTTGGAGAGGGGGCAAAAAAGACCATCTGAATAATAATGACAGGGGAAACAACTCAATGAAACTAAAAATAGAGATGACGTGGACGTTATAAAATGCCTCTATCATAGCAACGGAGGCTCTAATAGATATCATTCCACCATCAGCATATGCAGAACTAGCAAACTTGGAATTTAGAAACCCAGGAAAGGAACCAGTGAGCCAGTGTAGAACCACCGAATATAGAAACTAAAGTAAACTTGAAAACTTTAGAATTAAGCAACGAGTACGAGAATTGACACATTTAACCTGTGAAGTAGAATAGAGGGACAGGAAGCCGATACAATATATATAGCTTCAAAAATAGAAATAAAAAAGGACAGGAGGGTTGAAATGCACTACATTAGAAAACCAGCAACCTAATATGGCGGGGCTCAGGAGCTAGTGATTAACCCTAAAACCACATTTAAACAAGCATATAAACACACAGCACGAGGTCCACCAGGAGCAGAGAAGGTGGAGTGACCAACGCTCCAATAAAGATGGAGAATATGACATGTCCGACAGCCCGACAAGCAAGGTAGGAATTACAGAGAGAGAGTGAGGGCTCAGAGCAGCAGCAGAACGACAAGCAGTACCTCTTGCCAAATTAGCTGTCTTTCTGAGTTAGACAACCCACCTCTGCCCTTGGGAAGGTAATGGAACTCGAGAGAGAGAGAGAGAGAGAGAGAGAGAGAGAGAGAGAGACGAGATTTAACCTTCATATATTCTTATCGATTATACACAGACGCTAGGTGGGGGTACTCGAAGGAGCTCGGGTCGACCTAAAAAAGTTGCGCCAATTAAATGTTGGGAGTCCCGATCGACCAAATGAGTCGACCAAGAGCTTGGGGTCGACCAGGTGCTTGGGTCGACCAGGTGCTTGGGTCGACCAATCACGTGTGCCAGAATATATCACCTCCCAATTTATGTATCACGTGTGACGGTATGTTCCATCTAAATATGTATCACCTGTTTCAGTATCACATGACAGCATTTATCATTTATAAGTACTTATCATTTGTCAGTATTTATCATTTGTAAGTACGTATCATATATCAGTAAGAATCACATGCCAGTATTTATCATGTGTCATGTGCCCTGACTACGAACACCCACAATAAGAGAGGGTCCCAGAGACACGTCACTGGTATCCAACTCGAAATTTTAATCTCTCCTGTGGGTACCAAGGAGATATTAGTCAGGAGATATTAGGTGATCCACGTGTCAGCCACATGAATTGCAAACCACAATAATTAAGCCTGGATCATTATTGATTTATTCTCACCCTCCTTAAACAAACGTTAACTTGTGAAGCAAGTTACTGGTCACTAGAAATTTTCCCCTAACAGAAAGTGTTCAAACCAAACGGCCTAATAATATATTACTCGTATTTTCAGACGTTAATAAAGATAGAGAAACTAATTCAACTAACAGTTTAATATTTTACATTGTATTGCAAATTTCACCGGAAAGTCCATCCTTTTGTTGACAGATTCATAACAAATATATCAGAACTACAATAACAAAACAACAAAGAAACTCACGATGATGTTCTTTAATGTTGTTTTGCTCGGTTATAATATAGAACAAAGCAGCGTTGACCACGATCATTAACGTGACAAAACTCTAAAGACTGCCGAATGTAAAGCAACAAACCAGAAGACAGTAGCAAACACTCTCTAACAAATCGGGGTATCAGAAAAAGTAGAAAAAACACCAACACAGTCGAAGAATATTACTTTTAAATGGAAAAACGTGGGGACGAAAAGTTTGTCTTGCTTTACACAAAAGCGTAAATAATACATCTGACACAGATGAGAGCATGGCTTGAGAAGCATACAGGTGTAAACAGAGGAGTAAATACGGGTGTAAATACAGAAGTAGACGCAGGTGTTAATAGGAGATGAAATATTCACTGGTTTGTATGCACACACTGCATAACACTCGTATACTCATTCCACAGGACTTTCTGACTCCTCTTTTAACTAATACTGGTCCTTATACCTCACCTTTGTACTAATACTGGTGATTGTCTTATACCTCACCTTTGTACTAATACTGGTGATTGTAACATCACTTTGCTCTAGTACTATTAATTATATCAACTCTATATTTTAATACTGGTCACTGTACCGTGTTCCTTTTTAAAGAATGGGGCTTGTACCATCTCTCTGTGCTAATACTGGTCATTTGTATCATCTCTTATTTTCTAATATTGACCTTCGTATCATCTTCCTGTACTAATAATGGTCCTTGTACCATCTCTCTGTGCTAATCTATTCCTCAAACGTCATTGCTATAGAGAGAATGATTTATGTATCATTACTGTTCAAATACTATTCTCTATAATACTTCACTATACTAATAATTATAGCAAATATGATAAGAATATAATTTCACTCTTCCTAATCTATGTTCAAATATCATGTTCTATGAGGAGATATACAGAATTCGTGTACAGTAAAGAGTGCGTATATTCAACCCAAAAACAATATAATTCTTATTGGGATTTGGACCTCCCTAACCTTGGAGTGTTATTAGGACCGTGATTATTACTACCTAACTTCCCAGTATACTTTACTATACAGGGTCTGGAAATATAGTAAACTATTCAATGTAAACACACACAGAAATAGGCTTTTATTTATATATATATATATATATATATATATATATATATATATATATATATATATATATATATATATATATATATATATATATATATATATATATATCCCTGGTTAGGTATTGGGATTGAAAAGTCTATCAACCTCCTGAAGGTTTTTGAGGTCATCACACGTGCTTACTGCCCAATCAGCTAATATACTTCACTCCTGAACGTGGTGCAGGACTAAAGTAAACTCTGTGTATTTACTGTACATAAAGAAGCGCGATACACTTCTCGGTGTATTCAAGTAGGTACTTGTATACCAGGTATTATCGAATTTTATCTCTAACTGTTGATGACCTGGGGGTGACAATTACCAGTTATATAACCACAAAAAAGAACCACTGACACTTTTGTAAATTGCAAAACAATTAAGATATTATTTAACAAAACGACTAACAATCTGTCGTTCCAGTTGATATTGTTGTCCTTTCCTTTTTATTGCTCATTCATTAAGATTTTTTAACTTCTCAAACAAGAAAAGATTCTTACAATAATATTTACTCGACTCTTCTACCATGTGAGCTGTTTGTCTTCCCTCTGCCGGCCTCATTCAAAATTTGTTACAGCAATATTTGTTCTGTTCTGCTTAGCCATCTTCTTGTTTGTCTTTGATTAGTCAGGTGGCACTGGAGTGAAGATGGCGTCAGCTGGTGACTCCCAACACTAATGGTGGCAGGGGGTGCCTTTCAAGAATGATGATAGTGACAAGTGCCTCTTAACACTGATGGAGGCAGTGAATGCCTCTCAACACTGATGGTAGCAATAGGTGCTTTCCAACACTGATGGCAGTACTGGGTGCCTCCAACACTGATAGCAGTAGTGGGTGCCTCCAGCACTGATAACAGTAGTGGGTGTCTCCAACACTGATAGTATTAATGTCTTCCACCACTGATGGTACAACCTGTCCTCTTAAAAAGAACGTCGCTTTTGGCCGTTTGCCCGTATGGCCGAATTTGGACGTAATTTGAAAATGAAAAAAAAATGAAAATAAATTTTGGATTTTTTTTTTCAACAACAGTAAGTTAAGGGTCCTCTGATAGGTTAGGTGGGCAGGAAATTCTCATAAAGTTTCAAAACGTTATGAAAAACGTTAATTGAAAGTTCCTCTTCTAAGCTGTCCGAGGAGGGCCGGACGACTCAAATAGAAAACGGAACAGAACGTCACTTTTGTGAGTCGATTTCATTTCAAATTACGTCCAATTTTGGCCATAGTGCACATACGAGCCAAAAGTGACGTTATTTTTAAGAGGACGGGTTGGATGGTAGCAGTGGGTGTCTGCTAATACTGAGGGCAGTAGTCGCTTTCCTGACAACACAAATAGTTGCCTTTGTCTTGCATCGCCTGGAGGTAACCAGATAAGCAAAGAACGCTCTCTGTAGATCCATCACGAGCAGCGTCCCTCACCAGGCGGGGTTCGTCGATTTTGCCTCTCCATAAAAATTCAACTGTTTTTGCCTAACCAGAAACGAATAAGCTCATCAACTCAATCTAAGGAGGCTGATGCACAGAGAACTCCAATATTTTGAGGCCTTAATTTTTACTAATACGTTGCATTTTTTTCGAAATGGTCTTTTCCATAATAAGCTATATATATATTAGGTGTAAGGACGGTATGTGCACTCAACACCGATGTATTAGGTGTTCACTCAAAGACCAGTGTATGGAATGACGAGTACGCACACTCAGGGAAGCCATTGAATGTAGTGATGAATATGTATGTTCAATGAGTACAAACTATGTAATCATGAGTATTGATGCCAACACACACACACACACAAACTTTGCATCTCTCTTTGACTTTATCCATCGTTCTCTGGAGCTGTGTGTGTGTGCGCGCGTGTGTAATTACCTAATTGTGTGTGTGTGTGTAATCATAGTAGGGAGATACACCTGTATGTTATAAAGTGATCTCAGGAGTGAGCTCAAAACATGTCATAATATGATCACAGGAGTGAGCTCAAAACATGTCATAATATGATCACAAGAGTGAGTTCAAAACGTGTCATAATATGATCACAGGAGTGAGCTCACTGCACGACGAGAGGTTAAAATATCATGCAGTTCAAGGAAGGAGACACTAACTCGGGCCGACGCCTGGAGAGAAGAGGGTTTCTACCTCATTATTCTCCAGTTTCCCAAATGGTGGCTGCAACCCATTTACCACCGGGGTGAACATCTGCCAATGGCAGGGAAAACACCTGCCACTTGGGTAAAAAACACCTGCCAACGGGAAAAACAGTCACAAATGGAGGTAAAAGCACCCACTCCAATGGGGATAAGCACCAGCCAATAGATGAACACGCTCTGGCAGTTCCCAAATTGGCAGGTCTACATTAGCCGATTAAATTACAACATGGAAAAATGGCGTCGAGTCTCGTTAAATATACACAGGCGTCTCTGTGCAGCGTTAGTAGCTTGAGTCATAAACTCCTATTGACATTATATCACCAGCCAAGCACCTGCAGACATAGCGCCAAATGTGTCATATTATTAAGAGTATTTCACTAGCCTAGTGCCTATACAGCCATAGAGGCCGGGTACCCAGTGGTGCCTGGGTTAGTTGTCCTCTCCACTACCACACATGTCACAATTCTTCTTTGATTCCCCCTCTTTGCTGCACCTCCGCTCTTCCCTTCTATATCTTCCGTTTTCCTCCTCCTCCCAACCACCTTTCCTCTCTCCCCCTCTCACCCCATTTCTCTACATGCCCTCTCTCCCTATTTTTCTCCCTTGTTCCCCATCTGGCCTTCATCCTCGAACAATCTATGTCCGTCTCGTTACGCAGACCATTCCCACCTCCCCTGCAAAGTTGGGTGAGGCTAACCCTTAGCGTTTGGCCTGCAACCTTGGACACATATGAATATATTGATTAAAAACTGCATGGCACATGACATTACCTTTACAAGTAAAATGAAAAACAGACCAAGAGAATTAATTATTAGATATCACAAACTAACTTTACAACTATTGCTAATCAAACACCTCGAATTCCTCATGGGTTGGATGCGTGCCCAAGATGCAGCAGACAACCTGTTCCCTCTGAACAACAACACTGAGGCGCTGGAACAAGAAATTTGTGCCTATTTGATCCTTTTTTGACGCCGATTAGTTTGTCGCCCAGTTCCTTCTGGAACTTCAATACACATTTGCTTCAAGAACCAAGGGTTTCCGAGCAATTCGGAACAAAGCCGTAACAATGGGCCAGACCTCTGTATTTGATAGCTTTCAGTGTTTTCCTGAAAGAAGCAGCACGCCCCCAGACCCTCTTCCCTTCGACTGCACTACACGGCATGTAGGTACTGACCGATGTCGATGGGCATGTGTAATCCCAAACGATTAGCTTGCCATCTTTCCAGAAAAGCATAGTGAACCTGTTTGGACGCTTCAGACTGTCGTTGGGAATATATCCCTTCATTCTAACACAAATTAAATCATTATTACCTGCAGATAACCTCACTATGGACCTGTAAGGTTACTTCCACCAGTTTTTTCCTGCCATTTACTGTTATATACTCTTTTTTTAAGCTAAGACTAAGGTTCACAGGGCTTTCAAAAGACGTACCTAGTGAAACTGCAAGCAAGAGCTGTTATACTATCTCACAGACAATAAATGACACTCATTAATTTCATGAGAATGTACTTTGAAATTATAACATAGGGAACTATCAAAAATGAACCATCAAGTAAGTAACCTGGTGAATCTGCAAGCCAGAGTTGTAATCCTACTTCAGCTCAGCTGAAACCTACACCTAGACGCCCCTTTATTTCCTGAGTCTAATATATTCATAAAAAGGAATAAACTTTATTCATTACCAACTTTAGGTAACAGTCATATAAGAAACAGGATGAGCCCATTACAAACTGTGTGCCAGAGCCTTCGTGTGATCAGTTGACCTGATCTTCCATGTGATCACTTGACCTGATCTTCCATGTGATCACTTGACCTGATCTTCCATGTGATCAGTTGACCTGATCTTCCATGTGATCAGTTGACCTGATCTTCCATTTATCAACCTGTTGAGCAAACAAGATGTGAGTCAGCCTAGGAAGGAATGGTCGCTGACTTAGTGATGTTCTTGAGAAAGGCAGTTCCAACATGAGACTGTTGAAGGTTGAAAGCCTAGTGCTACGGGTGGCAACTACTGGTGCTCCACGGAGTTGGGCCATGTGTGAAATTTTGAGAATATTGGCCTTGTACATAACAGTACGACCACCAACGTCACAACAGTGTTGCAGGCTCTGATGTTCAGAACATTCCCACTAGACTTGGTCAAGACTAGAGATGAGCCTTCTTTCACGGCTCTCAACTTTGTCCAAAAGTCTGATGAGTGATGGGGAGGCAGGCAATCCAGGAAAGGGGTGCATACTCTCTCTCTCTCTTTAAATACATGTCCCCCTATTCAACACTCATTTCTTGTGTGCTTCAGCCTTTCCTGTTCCTCTCCCTCGTGTCCCTTTTCTCCGACCTTCCCCCTCCTCTGCTCCATCAACTCTTCCCTTCGTCTTTCCTCTCTCCCTCTCCCTTCATCCTGGCTTCCCCATCAGGATTTATCTTACTAATTAAAGTAGCGGAGGACCCCCAGACATGCTTACCAGTACTCGCTTCTGTCAACAACCGCTATCAGGATCTGATCCTGCCGAAGAAATCACATACACAGGGCGCTACCGGTGTTCATATTTCACATATGCTCGGGTAAAAAAAAAATATAATAATGCCCCCAAATATGATACGGGATATATAACAGCTGTTTAAATACTGGAGCTGAGCAATGTTGACCAAAGTGCAGCGTACGTTGCCAATGACCAATGAGTGACACAAGTGCCTGGGGGGGTTGCTGTTATTCTTGCAGCCTCATTGCACATCAATAAATCTATTGTATAAACTGTAAATGATTTATTCAAATAGTAACAGGCAGCAGGAGCACCTGGCAGCATCAGCATCAGGAGTACCTGGCAACAGCCAGTAGCAACAGACTAGAGCCAGACTCCTGCTGCTGCAGCAGGTTGTCCCCAGCAGCAGCAGCAGCAGGCTGTCCCCAGCAGCAGCAGCAGCAGGCTGTCCCCAGCAGCAGCAGCAGCAGGCTGTCCCCAGCAGCAGCAGCAGCAGGCTGTCCCCAGCAGCAGCAGCAGCAGCAGGCTGTTCCCAGCAGCAGCAGCAGCAGGCTGTCCCCAGCAGCAGCAGCAGCAGGCTGTCCCAAGCAGCAGAAGGCTGTCCCCAGCAGCAGCAGGAGAAGGCTGTCCCCAGCAGCAGCAGCAGCAGAAGGCTGTCTCAAGCAGAAAAGCAACAGCAGGCTGTCCCCAGCAGCAGCAGGCTGTCCCCAGCAGCAGCAGACTGTCCCCAACAACAGCAGACTGTCCCCAACAACAGCAGGCTGTCCCCAGCCACCTCACCACCTACCCACAACGTTCAAAGCACGTCTACTCCGTCATAAGAAAAGTATCAACAGCTGACTATCGCTATGATAATTAACATCGTGTGTTAGCGGGTTACGCATGTAAACGATGAGCACTTTTCGAGGAACTAAACATGTTGGCCAACATCATGTTTTTGTGGGAGGGGAAGTGGGAGAAACGTTGCCTCGCTTGTAACCACATTATGCTAATTTTATGGAAATGTTGTTATATGACAATGTTCAACTAATTTTCAGTAATTTTTTGGGCAATTTACTTTCATGATATACGGCAGAGCTTTAAGTATGTTGTATATATATGTGTATATGTCTTCTCCCTGTTTCGTATGTTCTCTTCTGCAAGGCACTACCCTCAATATAATAAACTACAAGGATCACACAGATACAATTGGATGTCGCTGTTTAGCATTTTGTATACCTTTTTTAGGGATTTTGTAATATTCCTAATTTTTTGTGATTTATCCGTTAATATATTCAATGCAATATACCACTAATGCCTCTGAATAAATTAAAAGTTATTATGCAAATTGTAAATCTAATGAGTGGTGTACCTGCCCCATTTCTTGATGTGTATACGCAGAGTATACTGGAGTCATACGCTGAGTATACTGTATACTTACTGGTTGGTCAGTAAGGTATGCTGGTGGCCTTTATAACCCTCGAGAGGTTGATAGGCCTTAACAACCCATCAATGGCTGATAGGCCTTTATAACCCTCCAGAGGCTGATAGGTCTTAAGTCCAACACTAAACCAGACAGTTGAACAACATTATAGCGACAGGCAACGTACAATAATGCAAACATACAGACAAACACACTGAAAAGAAGGCTTTCTAAATATCACAACCCGATTATGCAAGACTAAAGTTTGAAACTGGGTTTTCCACGCAGCAAAATACACTTTCACGCGAATTATTACATTAATTAATAAGCTGAAAATTATTATGTTCAAGCATGATTTTACTACATTAAACATTTCGGTTATCCCGAACAAAACGTTGTGTACAATAAACGTTGTCATTAAACGTTTATATAGTAAACATTGTCAACAAAAATCATTGCAGAGTTAACCGTATTTATTGTCTTAGTCGTTAGTCAAGGTAGTCGTTACCTTGAGATGGTCGTTGCCTTGAGGTGGTCGTTACCTTGAGGTGCCAACTGAAGCTGTTCCGTCTTTCCCTAATATCTGCAAAATCCTATTTCAGTGTTGTGAAGAGGATATGGTCTTGGAACACTGTTGTGTGTGTGTGATTCTGTGAGCATTAACACTGTATATGTATATATATATATGCAGCTAAAGATACATGTGTTGGTCGGTCAGTAAGCTAACAGGATGGTTTCAATAACCTTCCCGCGGTTAACAGCCAAACAAGGTGTTCAGCAACAATACCAGATGTTCGGCAGCACGGAACCTTTCAGAGAACTACGACAAAGTTCTTTGAAATGTTCTGCACTTCGCCCTTTGTGTTCATCTCCAAGCGAAACGAATATTGATGCTCCTACATTAGTCAATTTTTTATTGGATAGAAACGTTCTCAACAAACTACATTACTAGATTTTATTCTATTAAACATTCGCAGTAGAAATTTCTTTTCATCGTATTCCAGCCTAATGATCTCCGGTACAACTGCAATAATCAGATTATCAAGCCTCTGGCGCCGCGCTAACACCCGCGGTGCAGCGATAATTACCCGATCGTTAAGCGTGGGGCTTCTCGCTAACGACAGTACAAACAGCAGTCATTATCGAGGGAGTAACTCACATCATACTTACTGCTACTATAAACGGCTGTACTTGGAGAGTCTTCTGTACTTAACCCTTGCTATTATACAGATCAAAAAATCGAAGTTATCGAGAATCCAACATCTCAATTCCCTAATGGACCACGCAGATTTAGATAATCCAGCAACCACTGCTACCATTTAATTATATATATATATATATATATATATATATATATATATATATATATATATATATATATATATATATATATATATATATATATATGAATATAGGATTCATTCTATTCAGAGGAACATAAATATGTTTCTTCAGTCTGAACAACGGGTAATAGGGAAAGAATTAGAACTAACCGACAGATAAAATACCGAGACCAATGGCTGGAGTTTGATCCTCCAATACACAGGTGATAATTAGATAACCTGAGGCAGGTGAGAAGACAGACACGCCACCTAACCCAGGTATTGGTTCCCAGAGACGCCGGTGCCGTCAGGAGGGTCCAGAGATAGTGAAGAGGAGGCTGAGGGATGGAGCGGGTTGAGGGATAGAGGGGGATGAGGGATAGAGCAGGATGGAGGAGAATTAATGAGAGGGAGAATTGATAGAGGAGGAGGGAAGGGGCTGATGAGAGGACAACTCTTGGATAAGGGAGGAGAAAAGATAAACTTACGAATGAAGGGGATTGATGAGAGGGAGTGTTAAGGGGGTAGAAGAGGAGGAAAGTAGGACTGATGGATTGAATAGGGGAGGGGGAGAGGGAGCCAGAAGAGGAAGAACCCGCACGTTGCCATAAACCAGCCAGATGGATGTACCCGCTTCACGCTATCCACCGGTTTGTGGGAGAAGAGGGAAGTAGGGAGAGAGGAAGGGAGGGTAAAGGGAAGACGGGTGAGATAAATGAGTGAATGGTGAATGTTGGAGAAATTGGTTGGGTAAAGAAAGCAAGAGTAAGAAGGTGACGAGACGAAGCGGAGGAGAGGAAGAAAGCAGGGAGAAAGGACAGAGGTGAGAGAAGGGAACACGCAACGTGTGAGCAAGCAAATGAGTTCAGGGTTCGAGCACCAGTTCTCTGGTATACTATACTCCTCCTGAAAGCTCCTGTCCACTCTGCCCCTGTTGGCTTCTGTCTGCTCCTGCTCCTATCTCTTCCGTGTTCACCCCTGAGAGCTCTGGTTCTTCCTGGTTCCCTCTGGTTCACCATGTGAGCTCTATTTCAGCGCTCTGCTCTGGTTCATCTCAATCACTATCTCTCCGTCTCTTTGTCTTCGTCTCACAATCCTCCCTACCCTACCGTACGTTCATAGAGCCTTCCCCACCCAATCTTATCTTCTCTGCCTGCCTTCTCCCCCCTACTCTTCTCCTGCTCCTCCCAGCGCGTCTCCCTCACCGAGACGGGCCACACACACCCCTGGAGGTCAGGCACTGACGATCATAGCAGCCCACAATATTTCCTTGATGAGAAACGGGAGGTGAGGTGGGGAGGAGGTATCTGAATTCGATAGCTAAGTTGGATGGGGGGAGGGAGAGGGAGGGGTAGTGGAAGGTAAAGGCAAGTAGAGGGAGGGGGGGAAAGGCATGGAAGGGGAGGGTGTGGGTTAAGGAACTGTACTTACCTACCAGTGACTTACCTACCAGTGACCTCACTTACCTTCGAGGTAGTGAGGTCTGTAGCTCTTGGTGTCCCGTCAACTTGCACTTTTATACTTGTCCAACTTCCACCGGTTGTTTTGTTCGGTTTTCTTCCATATTAAAGATGCTGTCCTTGGACACTTCAGTATCTTGTATATTGTGATCATGTCCACCCCCTGTTTCCTCTCTCCTCTAGGGTTGTGAAATTGAGTTTCATTAAACTGTTATCGTACCTTAGTCCTCCTCTTCACTGAGGCACTAGTCTTGTTACAAAACATCTGTATTTTTTATGAGTCCAGGTTTGTGTTTCACAAGATGCGGATTCCATGATTGGTCTCCGTAGAATATTATTGGCATCACTGGGCAATATATATTGACTTGAAAGTCCTCATTTAAGCTTTATATCCAATCAAATTTGTTTATAACTTTCCGCGTCTTGCAGATGCCTTCTCCTTTCCCATCTTCATTACCTTACACATGCAGGGAGTTGAATTCTAGCATCCATTTATTTTCACACTCCACGAGCTTGTCAAGATTTTCTGTAATTCTCGGAGTCTTCCGAGATTTTAACAGTCCTCATTCATTTGACATTTCCTGGAAACACTGAGAGGCACCAGCTCACTCCATCGGGTTATCTTGAGATGATTTCGGGGCTTTAGTGTCCCCGCGGCCCGGTCCTCGACCAGGCCTCCAGTAGTAGGGTTGGCGCCACACAGACGATATTTTTTTTTCAGGGAAAATATCGTCTGTGTGGCGCCAGGGTTTTCAGGTAAATTTAGAATATCCCCTGTGCGCCCCAAGGGTTTCAGGTAAATTTAGAAATATCGTCTGTGTGGAGCCAGGGTTTTCAGGTAAATTTTGTCAGTCGCAGATTTTAGAAGTAAGGATTTCTTATGAGAAAAATAATTTCCGAGACTTAGAAGTTTGTTAAAGCCTTATGGGAGAAATTCAAATAACGTGTGTAGCACTTTAGGGCTTCCAGGAGAACTCTACGGACATATTTTACATGTTTTCAACTTACAAAATCGTCTATGTAAGCCTTAGTTATTCATATAAATTTAGAAAATCACCTGTGTAAGTCATTGTTTTCAGGGTTTCGTACATCACACCCCCCTCCCTCCCCCCCTTACCTCGCAATCTGTCGCCTCACCTGTGTTTACTTTACGCCCGGTCAGCCAGACCTCTTATCTTATGTTATCTTCTCATAATATCTGGACCGTCCCTCCTCTCTCTCTCTCTCTCCTTTCATTCAGTTCAACTATTTTCCAACATCGTATGTTTGCTCCTTTTCATTAAGCAAGTCAGTATGTTTGCTCCTTTTCATTAAGCAAGTCAGTTTTACACAAATAAATCATGTTAGTAAGCAAGTTCTAGCTCACGTTCCCCACCTTAGTCCCCTGTCGTATAATGAATACTATCATTCCAATCCCTCTAAAATTTAAAAATAATCATATTTCAAATGTAGTTCAATACAGTAATTTAGTTACCAAGCTCCAGCTCTTGTCCTCCGCCTTAGCTCTCTCTCGTATCTTCGTTAGTATCAGTCCAATTTCCCTGAAATTTCTACCCTCTGTATTTCAGACATAGTTTAGTAAATGCAAACAATTATCAAACTCTAGCTCTTGTCCCCAGCTTAGTTCATTTGTACAAAATCATTAGTAACAGTCCAAATTCCCTGAGATTTTTAGCCTCTGTATTTCAGACACCATAAATAAGATCAAAACAGTTACCAAGCTCCAGCTCTCGTCCCCGCCTTAGTTCTCCTTCGTATCTTTGTAAATAACCCATCAATTTCCCTAAAATTAAAAGCAGACATACTTCAAAGTTAGTAAATAAAATCAAGTCAGTTATCGAGCTCCAGCTCTCGTCCCCCACCCTCTTCCACCCTCAAGTCTTTGTAAATAAACCATCAATTTCCCTGAAATTTTTTACCCTCTGTATTTCAGACATAGTTTAGTAAATGCAAACAATTATAAAACTCTAGCTCTTGTCCTCTGTCCAAGCTCACTTTTGTAAATTCATTACTCTCAGTCCAAATCACCCAACTACATTTTCAGACATAGTAAATAAAAACCAGTTCAGTTATCAAGTTTCAACTCTTGTGCCCCAGCTTAGTTCATTTTGTACAAGTTCTTTATTTCCAACTATATCACATGAGATTTAAGATCACCTTATTTTCTAACGTAGTAAAATTAATCAGGGCATTAACCAAGCTCCATTCCCTCAGCCTTAGATCATCCGACATAAATATTTTCGATCAAGTCCGTCTCCAGCTTAACTCTTACCCTTTCCCTCCCTTACTTTCTCATCCCCAACGTATCAAAACCTTCAATAATCATACTGTATTTGCATATTTTTTCTATATTCAGCTGTGTTCTTCACATTTTGTCCATGTTTTCTATGTTCACTCCATGTTCTTCAAATGTTCACAGTCCCATTCAGTTCATATTTTCACAAGTATCTCCATTTTTTCTGTAATCTTTCTCTTAGTCTCATTACTTTCTCTACAAATTCTAGTCATATTTTCTATGTTTTCACGTTCATCACATGTTCTCTTTACAACTTTTATACTCAATATTCATGCTAACTTCCATATTTTTTGTGTTCTTTGTCAATATTCATGTTCCTCTACAAGTTCATGTTCCTCACAAGATCACTTCGTTTTCACCTTCACTTACATGTTTTCTACATTCTTTGTCATATTCTCCATGTTCTTCACAAGTCCATTGTTCATTCTTTGTATTCCCTATTCTCCTTATCATGTTTTCATGTTCTCTGTAAGTTCATATTCCCAGCATGATCACTGTATTCATCAACTTTTTCTTACATGTTTTCTGTGTTCACCGTATGTTCACTGTGTTCATTCCCTTACTTAACCTCAATTTTTTTATGTTCTTTGTTTCTTCCATTCACTAACTAGTTCTTTGTCAAATATTAGCATCAGCAATACAGTTTCCTCAACAATTTTAGTCACCAAGTTTTTATTTGCAAAAACTATGTCAAAGTAATTCTCGTAGTCAACTTAATAGTTCTACCAGCCATATTCTTAAACAAATCTACAATTTATTCAGTTCCAAATTTACAAAGACAAACCTTTCTTGTAACTTCTTAACTAAAAATCTTTCGCCAATCAACTAAAAACATAGTCACTTTCGTCATTTCTCAACTAAACTTATTATCCAGTCAACTAAAAATAGTCAGAAATAACCTCGTTCAACACTGTTCTTAACTAAAACACCCTTTCTCTTAGCTGAAAATTGTCAAAGGAAACTTCTTTCAGCACTTTCTTAACAGCCGCTATGTTTCATCAAGAAAAAATTGTCAAAGGAAACTTTCCAAAACTGTTCATAACTAGCTTTTATCCATCGTCAATCAACTAAATAATAACTTTCATCATTTCTTAACTAAACTTATTCCCCAGTCATCAGAAAATAGCCGTGTTCTTCATGTTTCATTGTCATTTCATAACTAAAATTATCCATCAATCAACAGAAAAAGCCATGTTCATCATGTTTTGTCTTTTTGCTTAACTAAAATTATGTTTTGTCAAGTAAGAAAAAATAACCAAAGATATCTTTCATCGCTGTTCTTAACTGACATTATACTTTGGGGAGCACAAAAATAGCCTCCCTCGTCATGTTTTGTCTTTTTCCTTAACTAAAGTATTCATCAGTCAACTAAAAATAATTGCTTCATCATGTTTCCTTGTCATTTCTTAACTGAAATATCACTTCTCTCATCTGAAATAGTCAGGATTAACCTCATTCAACACCGTTCTTAACTAAAGTAACCTTTTGCTTAGCTAAAAATTGTCAAAGGAATCTTTTCAGCACTGTTCATAACTAACTTTATCCATCGTCAA
This sequence comes from Procambarus clarkii, assembly GCF_040958095.1. Lineage (NCBI taxonomy): Eukaryota > Metazoa > Arthropoda > Malacostraca > Decapoda > Cambaridae > Procambarus > Procambarus clarkii. Next base: position 21,504,568 of record NC_091235.1, on the reverse strand, counting down.
GTAAGAAAATATAGTCAAAGATATCTATCATCGTCGTTCTTAACTGACATTTATACTTTGTGGAGCACTAAAATAGTCAAATGTAACTTTTTCAACACTTTCGTAACTAAAATTATATGTCGCTAAGTAAGAAAAATAGTCAAAGGTGCTCTTCTTTACACCAAAGTTACTCTTCGAGAAATCAAAGACTCTCTTCAATACATCAAGGACTTACTCAAAGACACCAAAGTTACACTCTAAGACATCCTTCGAGACATCAAAGACTTCAATGGGACTCTTCCATTCATCAAAGACATTCTCTAAGCCCTCAAAGTTATTCTTAGCACAATCAAAAGTTATTCCAAGACAACAAAAGTCATTCTCAGAGCTATCAAAATTATTCTCGGAGTCATCAAAAGGTATTCTCTAACTCACTTTTGGTCATTAAAGTTAAGTTCTATGTTATAAAAGTTTGTCTCAGAGACATCTAAAGTTAATCTTAGAGTTATCAAATGTAATCTCTAACTCTCTTTTGTTCATCAAAGTTGATCTCAGAGTTAACAAAGGTAATCTCTAACTCACTCTCGTTCATCAAAGTTATTCAAAGAGCTAACAAAAGTTATTCTCAGAGTCACCTTCGTTCTTCAGAGATACTTTCCAAAACATCTTTATTCATCAAAGTTATTCTCAGAGGCATAAAAGTCATTCTCAGAGCTATCAAACTTGTTCTCAAAGTCATCAAACTTATTCACAGAGTCATCAAAGTTAATCTAAGACATCATTTTTCATCAAAGATATTCTCTCTAAACCATCAATGTTCTTCTCTAAGACATAAAAGTTATTCTCAGACTCACCTTCGTTCGTCAGAGAAACTTTCAAAACATCTTTGTTCATCAAACTTGTTTTCAAAGTCATCAAAAGTTAATCTAAGACATCTTCTTTCATCAAAGTTATTTTCAGAGACATCTAAAGTTATTCTCAGAGCTATCAAACTTGTTCTCAGAGTCATCAAATGTTATTCTCGAAGTCATCAAAGTTATTTTCAGAGACATCTAAAGTTAATTTCTATGTTATAAAGTTATTCTCAGAGACATCTAAAGTTAATCTTGGTCATCAAAGTTGTTCTCTAAACATCAATGTTGTTCTCCAAGACATCAAAGATGTTCTCAAAATCATAAAAGTTATTCCCAGAGCTAACAAAGTTAATCTCAGAGTTATCCAAAGATATTCTCATGTCCACAAAAGTTATTCCAAGAGACGTCAAAGTTGTTTCAAAGACATCAAAGTTAATCTCAGAGTTATCCAAAGACATTCTCAGAGACATCTAAAGTTATTCTCTAAGACATCAAAGTTGTTCTAAGAGTTATCAAAAGTTATTCTCAGTCATGATATGTTATTCTCTAACTCACTTCCATTCATCAAAGACGTTCTCTAAGTCCTGAAAGTTATTCTCTAAGACAACAAAGTCTTTCTCAGAGCTACCAAAGATGTTCTCTAAATCATAAAAGTTAATCTTAACTCACCTTCGTTCATTAGAGAAACTTTCCAATCCATATTCGTTGACCAGAGTTATTCTCAGAGTCATCAAAGCGATCTCTAATTCATCTTCGTTCTCCAAAGTTGTTCTCTAAGACACCTTCATTCATCAAAGAAACTCTCCTTCTTCCATCATGTTATTCTTTAAGACATCTTCAGTCATAAAATTTTCTCTCCAAAATGTAACTAGTTCAGCTTTTCATACCAAACCTGCATTTCTGTTAAAACATATTTTCTTAGTTGCTTTACCCTAAAACTGTTCTCTGAACTACACTGTTCAAACCTACGTAACCTATCCTCTCCACCCAATGTTACTTAGTTAACGTAACGTTCCTAAACCTAGCTTTACCTATCCTAACATACCTTACCTTACCTTCCCTATCTTACCTAACTTTACCTATCCTAACATAACTTACCTTACCTTCCCTATCTTACCTAACTTTACCTGTCCTATCCTAACCTAACTTGTCTTACCTAACTTAATCTTACTTTCCCAAACTGATGTATCCTAACTTATCTAGTCCAACCAGACATGATCTAACTTAAGTATTCCTTCTTGTCTTTGTGTTTCGTCAATCATTGTCTCATATTCATTTACTCATTTCAAGGGTTAATTTCTCAAATGGTCACTTATGCATTTCAAGTGCTATTTGTTAGAGATTGGATATTTAAGCATTTCAAAGAATTATAATTTCTCAAATGGACGTTTTTGCATTTCAAGTGCTATTTGCTAGAGATTGAATATTTAAGCATTTCAAAGAATTTTTGTTATATATGGGCATTTACTCATTTCAAGGGATAATTTCTCAAATGGACGTTTTTGCATTTCAAGTGTTATTTGTTTAAGATTGGGTATTTAACCATTTCAAAGGATTTTGTTATATATGGGAACTTACTCGTTTCAAGGGCTAATTTCTCAAATGGTCATTTTTGCAGATCAAGGGTTATTTGTTAAAGTTCATCAAGTTGCCCATAAGTTGTATTAGTAGGTTCTATCTTATGTTCTTATTCCCCAACCCTTTAACCTATCCTTTCAGATGTAGTTTGTTGAATATATTATCCTTTTCCTAACCTTTCAGCTGTAGTTTGTTGAATATATTATCCTTTTCCTAACCTTTCAGATGTAGCTTTGTTTCTCCTTTTGTATATTTTTACCCAAACCATCTTTCCTTCTTTACTTTGTTTTCACATATAAGTTCATTCTTTATCATAGTAATAATAAAATTACAATAGTAAAGAATCAGATCTACTAAGACTTGAAATTGAGAAACAAGAGCTCAAGGGATTGAGAGCATGAAAGAAGAGCAAGGAGTAAGAGAGAGGGGGCGGAAGAAAATGGGACCAAAGAAGAGAGAATGAGAGAGAGTGTGGGCATGGGAGCACTACGACTTGAATTGAGAAAAAGAAAAACTAAGTGAATGAGAATGAGGGTGTGAGAATGGGAGCAATAAGACTTGAATTGAGAAAAAGAAAAACTAAGTGAATGAGAATGAGGGTGTGAGAATGGGAGCAATAAGACTTGAATTTGAGAAACAAGAGAGCATTTGAGCAAATGAGGGAGAGAGAGGGGAGGAAGAGAGAGAATAAGGGAGAGAGATAGAAAAGGAGGGTTAGAAGGAGTAGGAGAATCAAAGTAAAAGAAGGAAAGAAGGTTAAGTGGGATGGTGGGTTTGGGTAAAAATATACAAAGGAGAAACAAAGCTACATCTGAAAGGTTAGGAAAAGGATAATATATTCAACAAACTACAGCTGAAAGGTTAGGAAAAGGATAATATATTCAACAAACTACATCTGAAAGGATAGGTTAAAGGGTTGGGGAATAAGAACATAAGATAGAACCTACTAATACAACTTATGGGCAACTTGATGAACTTTAACAAATAACCCTTGATCTGCAAAAATGACCATTTGAGAAATTAGCCCTTGAAACGAGTAAGTTCCCATATATAACAAAATCCTTTGAAATGGTTAAATACCCAATCTTAAACAAATAACACTTGAAATGCAAAAAACGTCCATTTGAGAAATTATCCCTTGAAATGAGTAAATGCCCATATATAACAAAAATTCTTTGAAATGCTTAAATATTCAATCTCTAGCAAATAGCACTTGAAATGCAAAAACGTCCATTTGAGAAATTATAATTCTTTGAAATGCTTAAATATCCAATCTCTAACAAATAGCACTTGAAATGCATAAGTGACCATTTGAGAAATTAACCCTTGAAATGAGTAAATGAATATGAGACAATGATTGACGAAACACAAAGACAAGAAGGAATACTTAAGTTAGATCATGTCTGGTTGGACTAGATAAGTTAGGATACATCAGTTTGGGAAAGTAAGATTAAGTTAGGTAAGACAAGTTAGGTTAGGATAGGACAGGTAAAGTTAGGTAAGATAGGGAAGGTAAGGTAAGTTATGTTAGGATAGGTAAAGTTAGGTAAGATAGGGAAGGTAAGGTAAGGTATGTTAGGATAGGTAAAGCTAGGTTTAGGAACGTTACGTTAACTAAGTAACATTGGGTGGAGAGGATAGGTTACGTAGGTTTGAACAGTGTAGTTCAGAGAACAGTTTTAGGGTAAAGCAACTAAGAAAATATGTTTTAACAGAAATGCAGGTTTGGTATGAAAAGCTGAACTAGTTACATTTTGGAGAGAAAATTTTATGACTGAAGATGTCTTAAAGAATAACATGATGGAAGAAGGAGAGTTTCTTTGATGAATGAAGGTGTCTTAGAGAACAACTTTGGAGAACGAAGATGAATTAGAGATCGCTTTGATGACTCTGAGAATAACTCTGGTCAACGAATATGGATTGGAAAGTTTCTCTAATGAACGAAGGTGAGTTAAGATTAACTTTTATGATTTAGAGAACATCTTTGGTAGCTCTGAGAAAGACTTTGTTGTCTTAGAGAATAACTTTCAGGACTTAGAGAACGTCTTTGATGAATGGAAGTGAGTTAGAGAATAACATATCATGACTGAGAATAACTTTTGATAACTCTTAGAACAACTTTGATGTCTTAGAGAATAACTTTAGATGTCTCTGAGAATGTCTTTGGATAACTCTGAGATTAACTTTGATGTCTTTGAAACAACTTTGACGTCTCTTGGAATAACTTTTGTGGACATGAGAATATCTTTGGATAACTCTGAGATTAACTTTGTTAGCTCTGGGAATAACTTTTATGATTTTGAGAACATCTTTGATGTCTTGGAGAACAACATTGATGTTTAGAGAACAACTTTGATGACCAAGATTAACTTTAGATGTCTCTGAGAATAACTTTATAACATAGAAATTAACTTTAGATGTCTCTGAAAATAACTTTGATGACTTCGAGAATAACATTTGATGACTCTGAGAACAAGTTTGATAGCTCTGAGAATAACTTTAGATGTCTCTGAAAATAACTTTGATGAAAGAAGATGTCTTAGATTAACTTTTGATGACTTTGAAAACAAGTTTGATGAACAAAGATGTTTTGAAAGTTTCTCTGACGAACGAAGGTGAGTCTGAGAATAACTTTTATGTCTTAGAGAAGAACATTGATGGTTTAGAGAGAATATCTTTGATGAAAAATGATGTCTTAGATTAACTTTGATGACTCTGTGAATAAGTTTGATGACTTTGAGAACAAGTTTGATAGCTCTGAGAATGACTTTTATGCCTCTGAGAATAACTTTGATGAATAAAGATGTTTTGGAAAGTATCTCTGAAGAACGAAGGTGACTCTGAGAATAACTTTTGTTAGCTCTTTGAATAACTTTGATGAACGAGAGTGAGTTAGAGATTACCTTTGTTAACTCTGAGATCAACTTTGATGAACAAAAGAGAGTTAGAGATTACATTTGATAACTCTAAGATTAACTTTAGATGTCTCTGAGACAAACTTTTATAACATAGAACTTAACTTTAATGACCAAAAGTGAGTTAGAGAATACCTTTTGATGACTCCGAGAATAATTTTGATAGCTCTGAGAATGACTTTTGTTGTCTTGGAATAACTTTTGATTGTGCTAAGAATAACTTTGAGGGCTTAGAGAATGTCTTTGATGAATGGAAGAGTCCCATTGAAGTCTTTGATGTCTCGAAGGATGTCTTAGAGTGTAACTTTGGTGTCTTTGAGTAAGTCCTTGATGTATTGAAGAGAGTCTTTGATTTCTCGAAGAGTAACTTTGGTGTAAAGAAGAGCACCTTTGACTATTTTTCTTACTTAGCGACATATAATTTTAGTTACGAAAGTGTTGAAAAAGTTACATTTGACTATTTTAGTGCTCCACAAAGTATAAATGTCAGTTAAGAACGACGATGATAGATATCTTTGACTATATTTTCTTACTTGACGATGGATAAAGTTAGTTATGAACAGTGCTGAAAAGATTCCTTTGACAATTTTTAGCTAAGCAAAAGGTTACTTTAGTTAAGAACGGTGTTGAATGAGGTTAATCCTGACTATTTCAGATGAGAGAAGTGATATTTCAGTTAAGAAATGACAAGGAAACATGATGAAGCAATTATTTTTAGTTGACTGATGAATACTTTAGTTAAGGAAAAAGACAAAACATGACGAGGGAGGCTATTTTTGTGCTCCCCAAAGTATAATGTCAGTTAAGAACAGCGATGAAAGATATCTTTGGTTATTTTTTCTTACTTGACAAAACATAATTTTAGTTAAGCAAAAAGACAAAACATGATGAACATGGCTTTTTCTGTTGATTGATGGATAATTTTAGTTATGAAATGACAATGAAACATGAAGAACACGGCTATTTTCTGATGACTGGGGAATAAGTTTAGTTAAGAAATGATGAAAGTTATTATTTAGTTGATTGACGATGGATAAAAGCTAGTTATGAACAGTTTTGGAAAGTTTCCTTTGACAATTTTTTCTTGATGAAACATAGCGGCTGTTAAGAAAGTGCTGAAAGAAGTTTCCTTTGACAATTTTCAGCTAAGAGAAAGGGTGTTTTAGTTAAGAACAGTGTTGAACGAGGTTATTTCTGACTATTTTTAGTTGACTGGATAATAAGTTTAGTTGAGAAATGACGAAAGTGACTATGTTTTTAGTTGATTGGCGAAAGATTTTTAGTTAAGAAGTTACAAGAAAGGTTTGTCTTTGTAAATTTGGAACTGAATAAATTGTAGATTTGTTTAAGAATATGGCTGGTAGAACTATTAAGTTGACTACGAGAATTACTTTGACATAGTTTTTGCAAATAAAAACTTGGTGACTAAAATTGTTGAGGAAACTGTATTGCTGATGCTAATATTTGACAAAGAACTAGTTAGTGAATGGAAGAAACAAAGAACATAAAAAAATTGAGGTTAAGTAAGGGAATGAACACAGTGAACATACGGTGAACACAGAAAACATGTAAGAAAAAGTTGATGAATACAGTGATCATGCTGGGAATATGAACTTACAGAGAACATGAAAACATGATAAGGAGAATAGGGAATACAAAGAATGAACAATGGACTTGTGAAGAACATGGAGAATATGACAAAGAATGTAGAAAACATGTAAGTGAAGGTGAAAACGAAGTGATCTTGTGAGGAACATGAACTTGTAGAGGAACATGAATATTGACAAAGAACACAAAAAATATGGAAGTTAGCATGAATATTGAGTATAAAAGTTGTAAAGAGAACATGTGATGAACGTGAAAACATAGAAAATATGACTAGAATTTGTAGAGAAAGTAATGAGACTAAGAGAAAGATTACAGAAAAAATGGAGATACTTGTGAAAATATGAACTGAATGGGACTGTGAACATTTGAAGAACATGGAGTGAACATAGAAAACATGGACAAAATGTGAAGAACACAGCTGAATATAGAAAAAATATGCAAATACAGTATGATTATTGAAGGTTTTGATACGTTGGGGATGAGAAAGTAAGGGAGGGAAAGGGTAAGAGTTAAGCTGGAGACGGACTTGATCGAAAATATTTATGTCGGATGATCTAAGGCTGAGGGAATGGAGCTTGGTTAATGCCCTGATTAATTTTACTACGTTAGAAAATAAGGTGATCTTAAATCTCATGTGATATAGTTGGAAATAAAGAACTTGTACAAAATGAACTAAGCTGGGGCACAAGAGTTGAAACTTGATAACTGAACTGGTTTTTATTTACTATGTCTGAAAATGTAGTTGGGTGATTTGGACTGAGAGTAATGAATTTACAAAAGTGAGCTTGGACAGAGGACAAGAGCTAGAGTTTTATAATTGTTTGCATTTACTAAACTATGTCTGAAATACAGAGGGTAAAAAATTTCAGGGAAATTGATGGTTTATTTACAAAGACTTGAGGGTGGAAGAGGGTGGGGGACGAGAGCTGGAGCTCGATAACTGACTTGATTTTATTTACTAACTTTGAAGTATGTCTGCTTTTAATTTTAGGGAAATTGATGGGTTATTTACAAAGATACGAAGGAGAACTAAGGCGGGGACGAGAGCTGGAGCTTGGTAACTGTTTTGATCTTATTTATGGTGTCTGAAATACAGAGGCTAAAAATCTCAGGGAATTTGGACTGTTACTAATGATTTTGTACAAATGAACTAAGCTGGGGACAAGAGCTAGAGTTTGATAATTGTTTGCATTTACTAAACTATGTCTGAAATACAGAGGGTAGAAATTTCAGGGAAATTGGACTGATACTAACGAAGATACGAGAGAGAGCTAAGGCGGAGGACAAGAGCTGGAGCTTGGTAACTAAATTACTGTATTGAACTACATTTGAAATATGATTATTTTTAAATTTTAGAGGGATTGGAATGATAGTATTCATTATACGACAGGGGACTAAGGTGGGGAACGTGAGCTAGAACTTGCTTACTAACATGATTTATTTGTGTAAAACTGACTTGCTTAATGAAAAGGAGCAAACATACTGACTTGCTTAATGAAAAGGAGCAAACATACGATGTTGGAAAATAGTTGAACTGAATGAAAGGAGAGAGAGAGAGAGAGGAGGGACGGTCCAGATATTATGAGAAGATAACATAAGATAAGAGGTCTGGCTGACCGGGCGTAAAGTAAACACAGGTGAGGCGACAGATTGCGAGGTAAGGGGGGGAGGGAGGGGGGTGTGATGTACGAAACCCTGAAAACAATGACTTACACAGGTGATTTTCTAAATTTATATGAATAACTAAGGCTTACATAGACGATTTTGTAAGTTGAAAACATGTAAAATATGTCCGTAGAGTTCTCCTGGAAGCCCTAAAGTGCTACACACGTTATTTGAATTTCTCCCATAAGGCTTTAACAAACTTCTAAGTCTCGGAAATTATTTTTCTCATAAGAAATCCTTACTTCTAAAATCTGCGACTGACAAAATTTACCTGAAAACCCTGGCTCCACACAGACGATATTTCTAAATTTACCTGAAACCCTTGGGGCGCACAGGGGATATTCTAAATTTACCTGAAAACCCTGGCGCCACACAGACGATATTTTCCCTGAAAAAAAAATATCGTCTGTGTGGCGCCAACCCTACTACTGCCTCCACCCCCCAGGAAGCAGCCCGTGACAGCTGAGTGACACCCAGGTACCTATTTTACTGCTAGGTAACAGGGGCATAGGGTGAAAGAAATTCTGCCCATTGTTTCTCGCCGGCGCCCGGGATCGAACCCGGGACCACAGGATCACAAGTCCAGTTCGTTGTCCGCTCGGCCGATCGGCTCCCATAGGTACTCCATTGGGTAGGTTATTTACAAAAATAAAGAACAATAGGGATCCAGAACCGAGCACTTGTTACATTCCTTCAGCTCGACACCTGGAGAGGAAGGAAAGAGGAAAGTTTGTCAGAAAAGGAAGAGGAAGAAAGCGAACAGGGGTCATCCTCTTCAATTTCATTCTGAATGACGGAAGACGGGATGAGAGAGTAAGCAATTATCAAAAGATGGCACCAAGCCGGGAAGTCTAAGTAAAGGGGATGAGAAAGAAATAACTAAAGCTAGAAGACGAGGGGAGGGGAATTATCAGGGAGAAAGCGCCAAGCCATTACGACTATATAGCACTTGGAAGGGGTCAGGATAAGAATTTGGGATGGGACGGGGGAGAAGGAATGGTGTCCAACCACTTGGATGGTCAGGGATTGAACGCCGACCTGCGTGAAGCCAGACCGTCGCTCTACCGTCCACCCCAAGTGGTTGAGAAATGGAGAGAAATGGAAATGAAGGAAATTTTCTCTTCAAGGAAATGAAGAGAAAATAGACAATAAAAAAAGAAATCAAAGAGACTGCTACACTTGATACTTCGTAGATTTAAAGAGAGAGAAAATATATAATTATTCGAATATATGAGAGGTAGAAGGAAGGGAGAAGACAAGATGATTGATAATTTGTTATCCCTGGTAGAAACTGGGAGACAAAGAGAAAGGCCGAAAGTTGAGTATACAGTAAAAGAAAACAAGAAAACACAGTTAAAATGGAAATATACTGATAAATCAGGGTGCAGGAGAAAACGAGACTGGAAGATATAAGCAACAATTGAAATCAAATAAAAAAATAAAAAAGATATAGGAATCAAAGCGAAATACAGTAGATTGAGAGAAAATAGGAAAAGATTAAGATATAATGAAGGAATGAGACAGGAATTAAAGATACTTAATAGAGTAATTAGAAAAAGAGGAAAGGGCTAAGGTGAGAACAAATAGAGAGAATGAAACAGGAGGTGAAGCAAAAAAAAAAACAGAATTAGAAACGGAAAATAAACATGGCAGGAATAGAAACAGTATATATTTAAATTTTGCCGCGAAATGGCCAATTTATTGGTCAGTGCCACTTATCCTGTAAGTGTTCAGTGCCACTTATATTGTGAGTAGAGAGAGAGAGAGAGAGAGAGAGAGAGAGAGAGAGAGAGAGAGAGAGAGAGAGAGAGAGAGAGAGAGAGAGAGAGAGAGAGAGAGAGAGAGAGTGAGAGAGTGAGAGTGAGTGAGTGAGAGACTGAGAGTGAGAGAGAGAGAGAGAGTGAGAGAGAGAGAGAGAGAGAGAGAGAGAGAGAGAGAGAGAGAGAGAGAGAGAGAGAGTGAGAGTGAGAGTGAGAGAGAGAGAGAGAGAGAGAGAGAGAGAGAGAGAGAGAGAGAGAGTGAGAGTGAGAGTGAGAGAGAGAGAGAGAGAGAGAGAGAGAGAGAGAGAGAGAGAGAGGAGAGAGTGAGAGAGGAGAGAGAGAGAGAGTGAGAGTGAGAGAGAGAGAGAGAGAGAGAGAGAGAGAGAGAGAGAGAGAGAGAGAGAGAGAGAGAGAGAGAGAGAGAGAAAGAGTGAGAGAGTGAGAGTGAGAGAGAGAGAGAGAGAGAGAGAGAGAGAGAGAGAGAGAGAGAGAGAGAGAGAGAGAGAGAGAGAGAGAGAGAGAGAGAGAGAGGCAGGGAATTGGTGTATGAGTCCTCAGAGAGGGAGCCACAGGCGAGGCGGAAGTATAGAGCATCGTTAAGGTAAGAGAGGCAAGAGATAGGCAAGAGGGAAGGATGAAGATGGCAGATGGAATTCGAGAGTGTCTAAAGGAAGAAACAGAAGGGGGGGGGGTAAGCTAAGGAAAGAATGAGATGGGGAGGGTGGCTTGGGATTGAAATAAAAGGGGCAAAGGAAGGAAAGGGTGAGCAGAAGAGAGAATACGTGATAAAGAATGATAGCGCCATTTGAAGGGGGGGGGGGCAGTGAGGTAACCCAGACTGAGTAGGCATTAGAGAGCGCAACGAGGATAAAAGAGAAGAGTGAGAGGGTATTAGAAAGGGCATAAATGGTAAGACGGTAGCATAAGAGGAGAGTAGACATGATAAAGGAGAAGACAGTCACAGCAAGAATAAAATTATGAACAAACGAAGCTCCAAAAAACGTTCTATGTACTAAAATTAATTTAACTGATTTCCTTTTTATTTTTAAGATACTCAAGGTATTTGATTTTCCACATTATATTTTCCTTAATTTAAGAATCTCAAGATTTATAACATCACAGAGAAGAGAGAGGAAAAACAAAATCCGTTTCAAGCGTTTTGCTGAACAATTCCATATTTTCCATACATTTCTTAGGCTTAACTGACCCTCTCCCCCCTCCAAAAAAAAAATAGAACAGTCGTCTGGCTTGGCAGTTGAAAACTCTTTAAGTGGCTCTATTAAAGCTCTTAATGGTATGCAGAGTGGAATCTGATACCGTATAGCAGGTAGGGAGAGGTGGAGAGTTGTGGGAACCTGGTCTATAATATTCCGACGCCAGACTGGACTCTGGGAGCCGATCTCCAAGGCAAGCTGAGGTGTGGTTAATATTATATTAGAATAAGATAAGAGAGAAAGAGAGAGAGAGAGAGAGAGAGAGAGAGAGAGAGAGAGAGAGAGAGAGAGAGAGAGAGAGAGAGAGAGAGAGAGAGAGAGAGAGAGAGAGAGAGAGAGAGAGAGAGAGAGAGAGGGAGAGTACATATACACACAACAAATATATGCACACATACACACACTTCTTAGGCATAACTGACCCTCTCCCCCCCCCCCTTCAAAAACTACCAGTTGAGATGCGGGACCAAAGAGCTAAAGCTCAAACCCCGCTAGCACAACTAGGTGAGTACACACACTATGCCACTAGACTAGCTCCAGAACTAAGAGTTATGAATGACGTGGAAAGGCTGCGTGAATTGCACTCCACATCGCTTGAAGAAAGAAGAGCTCGGGGAGACATGATCACCACAAACAAAATTCTCAGGGAATTGACAGGGTAGATAGAGACAGATTATTTAGGACGGATGGTACTCACACAAGGGGACAGAGTTGGAAGCTGAGTACCCAAATAAGCCACCGGGACGTTAGAAAGAACTTTTTCAGTGTCAGAGTAGTTAACAGGTGGAATGCACTAGGGAGTGATGTGGTGGAGGCTGACTCCATACACAGTTTCAAATGTAGATATGATAGAGATATAGAGTATACACACACACACACACACACACACACACACACACACACACACACACACACACACACACACACACACACACACACACAGCATTAACAAAGCGTCCCAACAAACTAACACACAACTGTAATAGGAGGAAACAATCAGTAAACGACCTGATAATCAGTGTAAACACACTGACAATGAAGGAGAGACCACATCCTTAAAACTAAACAACACATTTTAAGACGGTTTCAAGAATAAGCCTGAACATATTCATGGGCCAGGTTTCATCAAGTATTTACGTAACCATTTACGAAACCTGTTCATCTTTTCCTAACCATGGCGGCTTTGTTTACATTTGTTAAACAGTTTACGAGCTGCGAAACTTCATAACGCAAGGTTAAAGGTTATTAGTGTCATAAACAATCTTGTAGCGCTTCGGAGCTCATAAACTGTTTACTAAATGTACACTAAGCCGCTATGATTGAGGAAAGATGTACAGGTTTCGTAAGTGGTTGCGTAAATGCTCGATGAATTCTGGCTCATTAGCTCCAGTTGAAATTGCAAACGCGTGAGAGGAAAAAGCAAAAATAACAACTGTTTGGCAGAAACTTCAGGGTCAGTGGAGGCCAGATAAGGCATCATCATGGATACCAGAAGATGCTGATGAGATCCAATGCAAATATTCATTCCTCGGCTGAATTGCCATTTTCAATATATTCTACCAACACGTAAACACTCGTGAAATCAAGTCAAAGGACCAAGCATATGATGGCTCTGGTAAACATTTGACTTCAGCTTCGACCTATAACTAATATGATTGCACCTTAAAAATTTAAGTTTTTAATAAATAATCTCATTAAATAAATCAGTTTCTTTCCTCATAAATCATACTTCTTTTGCTCTGGGGGTAGTCTGGTGGCATACCTCTCCAATTTATTCCAACTAAATTTCCTTGACAAGATAAGTACTCCACGCTGGAGCCGCATATGTCAGAATTGGGCTGACATACGTGACCTGTATGGAAGGTCCTACAAGGAGTAATATTATACTTTCATCCAAAGCAGTTACAATGCAAGTAGTGTTTAGTTGCTATTTACCATTGTGATTAAACTTAAGGTCTGCAAATAATATGTAAAGAACTACACAAAAAACTCCACTGGGTCTGATTATGACATTAGAGCCTCTGCAATCGTTTTTGCGCTATTGCTCACAGGATGAGCATAGAGTGCCAGATAAACTACCTCTAACAGGACGAATTTCGAGACCGCAATAAATTTACAGACGCTGAGGTCCATTAGGTAGAGGAATGGGTCCTCTAGGGTAGCAGAGGGATCGATCCACTGGGAGAAGAAAGAGAAGATCCCCTAGGAAAGTGTTGATCCACTAGGTGGAGGATGGGGTTCCCTTGGTGGAACCAAGGGAGCCCCCTTACGTTCCACAACGTAAATTGGGGTCCACCAGGAAATGAGGAGCGTCTACTATGGGAAGGTAGGACAGAAAAAGGGCGCGCAGAGAGCGCAGTTCACGAGAAGAAAGGGATTTTCATGAGTTAAGGGCAGTGAGAGATTGCAATATGATGAGTGAGAGATGTGCTTGGAAGGGGGAAAGCCATCGAAGGGGGGGGGGGTGTGAGGAGAGAAAGAGGTGAGTGCGGTGCAAACTAGGGGGAAGGGGGGGGGGGTTAGAGTAGGTGCCACGGAATGTCACTCCATCAACATATGCTACACTCATCACCCATAACGACCCCACCACTGCCTCCCGCCTGCTATCTCGCCTGAAAATGACTATTTGTTATGTGTTACATCGAATAAGATCCCATCTTGTGCCTCTGTTGTGTTGTCCATGAGGTCGCCCTTCCTTGCCACTCCCTAAATAATATAACATAAAGAGTGTTCAGAAATAACATTTCAGCAATATCATCAGTAACAACAAAGAAATATTCAAGGTTTCGAGGCCAGAAGTTTGCATGGTGATTAGTGATTATATAGAGAGTGTCATAAGGTGATTGGAGTCGAACCCTATGCCCCTCCTCCTTATGAAGGATCGGCTCCTATTCCAAATCCAAGCAACTCCAATGAAGTCTGAAATGGGGGGTTTAGTTTTCAAAAACGTTTTTCAGAAGATTTTCTGCTGTTCATAATATACAAACATAAAAACAACATAACCATAACGGGTTTTTAACAATGTTCTTTCAACATTACATCAGAGTAACAATTGAAACAATCCTTCAACGTTGTGTTATTTTTAAGTATTGTGCTGGGATTGTTTGTTCTGAGAGAGGGGGAGGGTTGGAGGGATGAGGGAGGGGGTAGAGGGGTAGGGGAGGGGTAGGGGAGGGGAGAGAGGAGGGAAGAAGTAGACATGAGCGTCAGAACATGTTGGCACGAGCGTTCCATAGTGCAGAGATGGCTGGCGTGCTCCCATACGCTCTCCCTCATGATATAAGACTCGCCTTTTTAACACAAATGTTGCCAAGGATGGGGGAGGAGAAGGGTGACTATGTCATAGGGTTCACTTTACCGTAGCTACTGCACGCGCAAGCAGCCCCTGGCGGCGCCTACCTCGCTCCCTATATCTCTCAGCACCGGACTAAATACGAGGCAACTTGGGCTGTCAACGGGGTATCCTGTTTCTCTCTCGGAGCGTCGTTGAGGCTCTGATTTACTATCAAGAGTTGTAATGTGTCCTGTGTACTTCCCGCTGACTGTGGCTGTTGTGCTGCCTCCTGTGAGGAGTTGTAATGTCTCATTTCAACTCTTGTTGAATGTTAAAATTTCCAAGTGACGAGATGTTACAACTATTATACCAGTCAGTGTTGTTGTCACCTGGGCCAGTCAACGCTGTCACGTGTCGTAAGTACCCGGCGGTGCCCTGGGTGGACCCTGTACACAATCTTCTCCTACACACCCTTCAATACACCCATGCACACTCTCAACTATCTCCTGCAACACATGCCCTCCTAAAGCTCCCTCACACACATCCCCTCCCAGGTGTCTCCCCGCACACACACGCCTACCCCGTCTCTCCCCAAAAAAACATCCTACCCATCTCCATGTCCCCGACACAACCTCCCCACCTCCATCCACCCGATCTTCCCCAAATACACACGCTCCCCGTACACCTGGTGACACACCTTTCCACTCGATTACGTGCTCAAAACACGTCCCATCCTGCCGCTCTTCTGGCGTCCCCTCGTCGTGTTTCCTCCACGAAGGGATCGGCAACAAAGAAAAAGACGAACATTCAATATTTTTAACCAAATAACTCTACTCGGAACACAACTGTGGGGTAAAGAAAAATACTCTTGAATAACGATGTTCTGATAACTTTCTGTCTGCTGGCATTAAACACCAGATATTCGTTGAGTTCCCTTAATCACATTTTGCCTGCTGGCTTTAAACGACAGACCCTGCTCGTAGAGCTCCGTTAATCACTTACTGCCTGCTGGCATCAAACGACAGTAATCGCTCGATGGGCTCCCTCAATTATGCAGCAGAAGTTCAATGGAATAACTAAATAATCCCTTTTTTGTAGTGCCTACAATGTTTACCGTTTCAAAAGCGTCAAATATGAAGTGATTTCGTCTATCCAGAAGCTACCGATCCTCGGGAAATCTACCTAACCTATCGAGACCGGTTCTTATTAGTCTATTGAAGCGTCATTATGGTGGTGCATATGAATTTTGATACTGAGGTTCATAGGGTTAAAATAGCTACTCTTGCATATGCTTTTGATGTGGGCTTCAGGGAAGAGGTCCGGCGTGATATCAACACTGAAATCTCTCTCTCTCTCTTCCTGTTTCTCGAAGATTTTCATCTTCCAAATGGTACCGTGTATCTGGGCTCCTGCCTCCTACACCTATTTTCATCACTTTCACTTCAAAAGCCTACTTCAGTAGTAGGCCTGGGTGTAGCAGTGGGAGCGTGTGCCTGGGTGTAGCAGTGGGAGCGTGTGCCTGGGTGTAGCAGTGGGAGCGTGTGCCTGGGTGTAGCAGAGACAGACAACAATAAAGTGGTCTGGACCCCGTCGGAAACTTCCGAGACGGGACACAAACAGCTGCCGGTGTTTAACTGGTGAGTCTTGCTGTCTTTCAAGACGGGGGCCCGTCAGCCCTCCACCCGTGCCTGTCTCCCCGTCCTCCCTTGCTTGCTCGTCTGTCCATTTGTTTGCTTGTCTGCCTGTCTGTACGTCCATTTATTTATAAAACATCCAGAATGTCGCTCTTTGCTGATATTCTTAAGAGAGAGCTGTGATAGTGTGGTGCTGTGGTAGTGTGATATTATGGTAGTGTGGCACTGTGGTAGCGTGATGCTGTGGTAGTGTGGCACTGTGTACATGTGGCACTGCTGTTGTGTGGCGCTGTGTACATGTGGCACTGCTGCAGTGTGGTGCTGTGTTTGTTTAGGAAAGTATGCTTGTTTTACAGCTGGTATTTATATTTGCTGGTCTGTTCTCTACCCGAATTCTGCATTTGTGTTTATTTTAAACTGTGCCTCTGTATTTCTGACTCTTTGTCCGTCTCTCTGTCTCTCCCTCCCCCTCTCTCTCTCTCTTTCTGTGTCTATGTATCTGTCTATCTGCCAGTCTGTCTCTCTCCCTCATTCTGTCTCCTATATCACAAATGATGAATTTATGTCTTCATCTTTAAAATAAAATGTTCGTTTGTCTATGACTGAATGATGATTAGATATTTAAAGGTTACAAGATGTACATTAGTTAATACCATAAATACTCATACTCCACCAAAGTAAAAGAGGAACAAGTAACACTTAGTGGGCCAGCCACAAGCTTAGGGTCCGGGCAGGAATATCCCTGCAAAATAATAATAATGATAAAAATTAGTTAATACAATGAGTGCTTAAAGGTTATGGAATTCTTAGAGCTCCTCCGCTTCCTATATTTATTAATATAAGAGGTATATATATGTATATGTATATAATGTGTGTGTGTGTATAGGCTTTATTCAAATCTTCTGTATTCCTACTATGATATAGCTTGTTCTTTAAGTCAATATGGCTTTGATCAACGTATGGACACCTAAGCACTCTAACTCTCTCACTTAGAGACTTGTGTTTTATATCAATAACAATTGTTTCAGAATTTTCTTTTTTACAAATAAATACCGAATGACCAATCAACATTCAAAAATGCGTATATTACTCCATTATATAATTTAGCCAAAAGTTCCATGAGTTGTATTTCAACAATAATCATTCAGCAGTTTGCACATATCTGCGAACTCGGATATAACAAATTCTGAATTTTTCATCTACACCCATTCACAAGGCTATTAACACTAATTGAAAAATGTGCATGCATACACACAGCTCGTTATCGAACTGCGTCCGAGAGCCGAACAGTGTTGGTTGGTGTATACATACACAACTGTATGTGTATGCGCATCTATCATACACGAGAGACCGGTGGTCGATAGACTACGAGCTGCGTGATCGCTAGGGTAATCAACGTCCATCGTTCTGCAATATCGTATGTCAGCCAATAATAAAAAACTCGGTAAAACATGGCTAGAAATTTGTTTCAGGGGAGATATATATGTATAGATGATCTCGACCAATGTTTATATTAGAAATGCTTTTTTATTAATGCAGTGTTGCGAAATTTTTAAAAATATGATGTTGCAGAGTCAACACATTAATAGGATATCAGAAGTGGTTAGCGTGTGTGATCAAAGATCAAAGGTTGAAGCTTTTTTTGGTATTTTACTTTATTTGTTACTATGAATTGGCTGTTAATGCGTTAATGCTGCAACAATGAAATGAAAACTATATATATATATATATATATATATATATATATATATATATATATATATATATATATATATATATATACACACACACTATATTATATAATCTTTAAAGCATGTTGAGAAAAAATACTTGTAAACAGTATCACACACTTCTTGTACTCGTCTGCCCCAAACACGACAAGTGATGGAGGAAGAGGTAACCAGCTCCAAAATTTTGGCGAAACAAAGGCTGTGGGGCCTGACACAATCTCACTGTAGGCACTAAATTAAAACCCGCTGAAATCGTGCCCTTGCAACACATACAGGGATCTCCAGTGCATCATTGATGACAGGGTAAGAGGTTAGTTGCCACTTAGCTGGAGCTTGGCACATGTCATTTGCTTATCACATGTCATACCAACAAATAAGAATGAGAACAGGAAGGAAGCTACTCAACTAATGTCCTTAGCAAGCATAACAGAATTATGGAACACCTGTATATATGAATATAGGACCAACACAGGTTGCAATTCTACTATATTTTAGACAGAGGTCACACAAGGGAACTGTGGCTGGACCGCATATTATTAGATATTCAGAGAGCATATAGCACTGTAGCACATGTGAGGGGCCTGTACTATCCTAAAAATGAGTCCAAAGAATCTGGTAAAGTACTAAATTGTGTGGGAACTTATCAAATCAAAATCGTAAAATAAGATGGATGACGTAGAAAAAATGTCATTGGTGGAATCTCACAAAGACTAGTACTGCGACTCATGGTATTCCTAGTATACATCTCATAAAATATGGAGTAAATTCCTTTGCGACAATGTTGGTAACTAATGAGGAAAGTTGCAACCATGATTGGAGAGATGGTTATTTGATCTCACTGTAGATAAGTGCAATGTCATGAGGATGGAGACAAGAGAAGAAGGCCGAAGGAACAAAACATAATTCCATATAGGCACTTAACCAGGTTCAATGAGAGTGATGAATCTGGAAGTAGACATTATAACAGAGCCAATCTCCGGAGTCACACGTAAATACAATCACATGAACAGCATAAGCAAAGCTGGGGGATCCAGAACTGCCTTCAAGAACAAAGGGATTTCTCATATAACGCTATTTACAGGATATTTCCGACCAGTGCTTGAGCATGCAAGGGGGAGAGTATTGCCCGCATCTTAAACAGAACAAAATGAAGATTGAGAGAGTACGGCTGCTACAAGACTAGTCTCAGAATGCAAGGGTACCTGCATTCAGGTTCAGATTCAGCTTTAAGGGAGCTGAACTTATTTTACTTGAAGGAGATATTGTGTGAATATGATCCAGCCATACAAAATACTCAAGAGCATCGCTCTAACTAATAACTGATAAGAGACAGAAGATGTTTACGTAACGAGATGTCGAACTGCTGGACACGCAAGAGACAAGTGGATCTAACAGTAGATGAGGTAAATATACAGAACATTAACTCTAGGACCAATGTAGGTGAATGTTTCGGTGTGAGTTTGGTTTACTGCAGGACAGTAGTAGTGCTGCAGGGCCCACATTTTCCTTCCATAAATCGCCCCGAATTTTCGTATGCGTTTGTGAGAGCCCTTGTTGACCCTCATAAAAATTGCAGTGACACATTCTCTCTCTCTCTCTCTCTCTCTCTCTCTCTCTCTCTCTCTCTCTCTCTCTCTCTCTCTCTCTCTCTCTCTCTCTCTCCTGGCATGCCTCTTGTATTTTTCATCCCTTTCCTCTCATTCAATCTGGACCCTTCTCATACCCCAGACCCCCTATTCTCTTCCTTCTCATCTTCAATCCCCTTCCCTCTTCCCCTCCAGAGTCCAACAAACACAAGTTATCAAAGGGACAACCCTAGAAATTTGTCACACTCGACCGTCTTCCCCTAACCAATTTTCTGCTTGTTCACACACATCTTGTTACACGCATCACGGCGGGGGAAAATACCTGTGTTTAGGGAATTTAACTCGTTAGTTTCTGTCTCTTTTTCCAGTTTATTTAATATTGAAAATCATTAATTTACATTTACACTATTCTTCTATATTATTATACTCTATATTCTTTATATTATATATATATATATATATATATATATATATATATACATATATATATATATATATATATATATATATATATATATATATATATATATATGTGTGTGTGTGTGTGTGTGTGTGTGTGTGTGTGTGTGTGTGTGTGTGTGTGTGTGTGTGTGTGTGTGTGTGTGTGTGTGTGCGCGCGCGCGCATGTGCATGTGTGCGTGTGTGTGTGTGCATATATGTGTGTGTGTGATATTTAAAAAAAAATACAAATTACTAATACACTATGCACAACTAATATAAATAACATTCACAACTAGGCTAAACGATTTTGAAGCAAATTAACGAGAGTTTTAACGAGAGTGCAAAGTGTCACAGTAAAGAATTCACATTTGATAGAACTGTGCCGGAAATTGGGGAATGCTTCGAGGCCCAAATGATTATATCATCGAGCGTGGCTTCGTGAGCGGCCATTAACAGACAATGCTTTTGGAAAATTAAAATTTGCATGTTTAGGTGATGTTGGATTCCATTTGAACGTTTATAATTAACTGTTTATATAGTCACATATATATGTACATGAATGCATATATAACTGCATGTACAACGTGCATTCGTGCATATACAATATACTGTATACCTGACCATGTACCCAGACAGTAGACTGAATGGTGTGCCTTAAAAGATATAAGCAGAGTGGGATCGGAACCTTTCTACGGCAATTCAGATACAGAATCTGAATCTACCTTCGTCTACGTTGAGGCTACGTGATTAGAACCTATCTATGTCTGCGTTTTGCAACGCTATGTCAGCGTTGAGCTAACACAGAACCATCGTCTCTCTTACATCGTTAAGTAACTAGAATCACCTGAGTAGTGGATTTCCTAACGGCTTCATCAACAAAAATACACAATTTCCCATCCTCAAGACAACAAAAGCAGCACAATTTCCTTTTCAAGACAACAAAAGCAACACAATTTCCTTTTCAAGACAACAAAAGCAGCACAATTTCCTTTTCAAGACAACAAAAGCAGCACAATTTCCTTTTCAAGACAACAAAAGCAACACAATTTCCTTTTCAAGACAACAAAAGCAACACAATTTCCTTTTCAAGACTTCAAAAGCAGCACAATTTCCTCCTCAAGTCTACTAAAGCAACACAATTTTCTATCCTCAAGACTACAAGAGCAACACCACCAACTACAACACTACACTTACAAAGTACGTTGACCAGACCACACACTAGAAGATGAAGGGACGACGACGTTCCGGTCCGTCCTGGACCATTCTCAAGTCGATCGACTTGAGAATGTTCCCTTCACCTTCTAGTGTGTGGTCTGGTCAACATACCTTAACCACGTTATTGTGACTCATCGCCTGCACTTACAAAGTAAATTTCAAAATCCAGTTAAAGTATAAGTAGCTAAACGCACCAGTAAAGCAGCTCAAAGAAACCTCAAAGCATCAAAGAAACTGTCAAAAAGTGACCAACAGACGACCGACTGAATCTCATCTCACAACAAAATATGTAACTTCGTAACCTCGTCCTGAACACTGTTATCACCCAACAAATACGAACTTAGCTTATGAATTGACTTGTTCATTTGAAAGTTAACTTAAAAAAAAAATACAGAAAATCATAGAAAACGTTAAACCGGCCACTACATCACTTAACAGACAAGCATGTATTTCAAACGAAGCGACAACAACAATAGCAAAAATGGGATAATAATGCATCATAACTATTATCAATGACCAGGAAAAACTAAAAAAAAAAAAAAAAATAAAATAAAACCATATTACATAGTTATAACCTTCACACATCGAATTTAAACCATATCTTGGTGATTTCGGGGCTTAGCGTCCCCGCGGCCCGGTCCTCGACCGGGCCTCCTTTTTATTACACATCCCCAGGAAGCAGCCCGTAGCAACTGTGTAACTTCCAAGTTACCTATTTACTGCTACGTGAACAGGTATATCAGGGTGAAAGAAACTCTTCCCATTTGCTTTCGCCTCGGTCGGGGATCGAGCTCCGAACCTTAGGACTACGAATCCCGAGCGCTGTCTACTCAGCCGTCGGGCCTCTTTTCATACATAGTCTAAAACTTCAGCCTAAAACCCTTCATATATAGTCTAAAACCCTTCATAGAGTCTAAAGCCCTTTCCAGAGTCTATATATAGTCAAAAATTTCCCAATATGGTAAGACCAACCTCTAGATATCTCTCTAGTTATCTATTGTCTCACAACTCAAGTTACCTCAGCTCAGCAACAAACCGTGTTGGTTATCCTCTGATTTTTTTTATAGATTCGAATATTTTTTCAATGGATGAAATTAATTTTTTTCTCCGTATATGGAGATATATGGCACGCCGTATAAGGAGTTGTATATGGTTCTCGGAAGGATCCTTTTGTCTTAAGTTCCATGCCGGAGCTGCATACTCGTCAATGGCTATACAGCGCCCGGAAAGTTCTTTTCGTCCACGATTCTTGAAGGCTATCCGAATACTGAGCACTTTGGCATATGTTGCCAATGTTAGGTTAATGAGTTTGGTTGCATGATCTTACTCTGATATCTCCCATCTCACTGTGGCTTTCAGCCTCCCAGGAAGGAGGCTGAGGTAAATGAGGTAACGATTTACCAGCATGTTTTTGCTGTATCTTGAGAAAAAGTATCTTTTGATGGACAGTTTTGAATTTTCTGGAAATCTACGAAGATGTAAGTGAAAAATCACCTGATCAATCCTCTATTCCGTTTGATTTGATATTTTGTAAAATTTGAAAAAACTTGAAAAAAATTATTTTATATATGTAGAGTTTTAGACTATGTATGATGGGTTTTACACAATCTGTGAAGGGTTTTAGACCCTTTGTATGAAATTTTAGAATCTTTGTATACATATGTGTATGTATCTATGTTCTAAATCCTACGTGTGGTGGGCTTTAAACTCTATGTAACATTTTATTTTTTTTTGTTTTACTGTCGATAGATAATAAAAACCAACCCAACAAGTTAGTGATGATAAACTTCACGATAACAGAAGTTATGATATTCACAATAATTATAGGATTTATATTTGTTTGATACAGAGAATATAAACTTTTCCTTGTATCGCTAGGCTGGTCAGAGGCACCCAGTGGCCCAACTTAACACAGTTCCTCGACAAGTTAGTCACTCCTAGCAAAGTTATCGCCCTAACTACTTTAGCAAACCAGAAAGTGCTGAGAGAGAGTGTAACTAGATTTAAAAAATCATGGCCAAAGTAACTTGATTTGGAAGCTTCGTCAAGTTTTCTCTGATTTAGATGGGGTCTTTCCTTCATGCTGTGTCTCCTTCATGCTGTGTCTCCTTCATGCTGTGTCTCGTTCATGCTGTGTCTCCATGCTGTGTCTCCATGCTGTGTCTCGTTCATGCTGTTAACGAAGACTGTTCCGCCTTCTTCGTCGCTGCTCTAGGTGAATATTTATATACCTCTACATAAATACACAAACATACCCACAAATATACGCGCACACATTTATATACCATTAATTATATTTATATTATATTCCTTTCTTTAATTCTCTTTCCCTATCTTTCTCATTCTCTCCCTCTCTCATGTTTTCCTCTCCATCTCAACAATATCAATTTATCGTCCATCCAACCCAAGAGCTTCGGTCCAATATTAGATTTATTCTTTCTCAATACCTCGGCCACTACGATTGTTTATGTCCAAAACACAATATTCTTCCTATAGATTTTCCTGTTAGATTCCCGAAGCTCACGCTTGTCGTTGTGTATCTGTTGTCTGATTTAGTATACTAAATCCTATGTACTCAGTAGCAAGCCGGGGAAAGTATAAAATTTCAATTGGGCAGCTGTTGGTTGCTTCTGAAATCTTTGCTATTATAGGTAGCCTAATAGTACATTGGTAAAGCTTCCGCCTCTCGGATGTGGTGTCGGCGATTCGAGTCTCCTTGTGCTCAAATGAATTATATATATATATATATATATATATATATATATATATATATATATATATATATATATATATATATATATATATATATATATATGTGTGTGTGTGTGTGTGTGTGTGTGTGTGTGTGTGTGTGTGTGTGTGTGTGTGTGTGTGTGTGTGTGTAAATCACGAAAATAAACACGCGATTAAAAATGTGAAGTGTCAGACCACGGAGGAAAATTGAAACAGGAATTTCCTTAAGTACTTTCGTATATTAATACATCTTCAGAAGGAGTCATCTCCTTCTGAAGATGTATTAATATGCGAAAGTACTTAAGGAAATTCCTGTTTCATTTTTCTTCCGTGTGTGTGTATGTATATATATATATATATATATATATATATATATATATATATATATATATATATATATATATATATATATATATATATATATATATATATGACAGGGCGATACATAAACACACACACACATACACATATACACACACACGCACACACCTACCACAACGCTCACTTTGATGTTTGTAATGTTATTCTCCACCGGCTCCAAACCACTCCCTCCAGTAATATTGTCTGGTGTTGAGAGAGAGAGAGAGAGAGAGAGAGAGAGAGAGAGAGAGAGAGAGAGAGAGAGAGAGAGAGAGAGAGAGAGAGAGAGAGAGAGAGAGAGAGAGAGAGAGACAGAGAGACAGAGAGACAGAGAGAATGTTTATGCAGAGACTGACAAACAGACGGACATATAAACATGGAGAAGACAAAATTTAGAGGCAGAAAGAAAGAAAAAAATAAAATAAAGCAAGAGATATATAGACACAAAAAATAGATATATATATAAATCAATAAACTTAAAGAGAAAGAAAAAATAATAAAAAGAAAGTCACACACAGCCATAGGGAGATAAGATAGAACAGCAATATAGGAACCAAGAGCAGCACGGCCTTTGAAGATCGTAATGTTATTCTCTGGTGAAGCGCACCACTCTCAAGCCTCTAAAAGCATAGCTGAGGGGCTAGTGAGGGGCGGGTGAGAGGCTAGTGAGGGGCAGGTGAGCGTGGGCTAGTGAGGGATAGATGGGGCACTGGTAATAGACAGTTGAGGGGAAGATGAAGGGCAGGCGAGATGTAGATTACGGGTTGGTGTGGGCAAGTGAAGTCATGGTAAAGAAATGGTGAGGGACAGGTGAGAGAATGGTGAGGGACAGGTGAGGGAATGGTGAGGGAATGGTGAGGGACAGGTGAGGGAATGGTGAGGGAATGGTGAGGGACAAGTGAGGAATTAGGGCAGCACTAGCAATGTACCATCTCTCAGCACCAACGTGGACTCCCCCTACAAGTATGAAGCACCAGCATGGAGCCTCCTCCATTAGTATGCAGCACCAACATGGAGCCTCCATTAGTATGTAGCACCAGCATGAAGCCTCCATTAGTATGAAGCACCAACATGGAGCCTCCATTAGTATGTAGCACCAGCATGGAGCTTCCTCCATTAGTATAGAGCACATAGCATGGAACACTCCTCTTAAAGCAAAAAGCAAAGTTTTAAAAGTCCATAGGTGTGCTATTAATGGGCAGAGTTTCTTTAACATGGTGCTTCATTCCTTAAAATGGACAAGCAAATTTTGGATAAATCTTCAAGGATGTCGTCCTGAACACCTGAGTCAATGAAATAGTTACACAGTTGGTGGTACAATAGGCCAGGAGGTCTAAAGTCTTTTACGGTTTTACATTCATCAATATAGTGTTCTAGTGAATGCATTAAAGGTTTATCACAGAGTTTACAATCTGAATATTCTGGTAGTGGCTCAGCCTCACTAACCTGCCAGATGTGTCTATAGCCAAGGCGGGTGTTTACCTGCGACAAAGTGGTATGGACCCACAGTAGTGAGAATTAAACGGTTTCCAGCTGCGAGAATTACAAAGGACGTTATGTAATATACAGTTAAGTCATTGCCACTGGCAAAAGGAACCTTGGCGCTTCGGTACTCAAGAGTGGGCCACTATTTACGAGTTTCCTTAACTCTGGTAGTTCAGTTTTTCGGTCTTGATAGGGTGACCTGTCATCTTATAACATATAGTGTAATGTCGTTGTTACGTCTTTTCATTATTTTGGTCAGGATCTCCCTGGTGATGGTCTGGGGTTTGTATAAATTATGAGATATTTAATGGAGCCGTTTTTGTTTGGGAACTGTCGGAATACTGGAAACGGAATGTTTTCAAAATATTTAATTTCGTAATATGATTCATCTCTAGGGCTGAAGGTGGCATCTGTTACACAGTTGTCACCTGCAGGTAAACAGGAATAGATCAAGAGTACACCTCTAGTTCTGCTGTACAGTTCATCTACGTTGTAGAATGCAGTGGATAAAGACCGAACAGCACATATAAAATGAATGGAAAAATAAAGGAATAGCGATCACAATAGAGCAGAATCAAGCCAGTTTAAGGTGGTGAGCATCTTGAATCAATTAAAGTTACCCCCAAGTTGAGCAACATTCTTGACAAGTTCATCTGTTAAAGGATTTTTTATCAACTATAGCCCATCGGTCAATTCAGCAAAATTGGTTATTACCACACAACAGCCCATCTCTGTAGCACCACACACTTAAGACTGTTCATTTAGGTACTAACTTTGTGATGCACTTCATGTGTACTTCCACTTGTATACATGCTGCTAGACTTACACAATGAAATGACAATAGTGACATATCGATGATAAAATCTTCAGGAGTAGGGTGGTGGGATCTAACCTTCTTCCTAGGTCGCCCAGATTTTTATTTATCTATTTTATCTTCCGTCGCTGGTCACACTTCTGGCAAAAATATATATTTCCTGTGAATCCCAGCTGCCTGCAAATGAACACTCATTAACGGGGGACAAACATGAAAGCAACGGTCCGTATGCTAATGAGTTCCGAAAAAATTGTATATGTGTGTGTGTACTCATTTAGCTGTACTAACCTAATTGTACTTGAGGGGCGGTTGAGCTGCAGCTTCTTGTGTTTCGCCTCTCAACCCTTTATTGGCTGGTGTGTCAGTTCTAGACTATTAGGTACAGCGATTTCTACCACCACTTCATTTTAGGTTTCTTTTTTTTTTAATCTAAGACTGATTTTTTTTATAATTGTATACGTGAGAATGTATGTGCATGTGTGAGTATACATGTGTGTGTATACGTGTGTACGTGTGTGTGTGTGTGTGTGTGTATTCACCTATTTGTGTTTGCGGGGGTTGAGCTTTGCTCTTTCCGCCCGTCTCTCTCAACTGTCAATCAACTGTTTACTAACTACTTTTTTTTCTTCTTCTTCTCCACACACCACACACACCCCCCAGGAAGCAGCCCGTGACAGCTGACTAACTCCCAGGTACCTATTTACTGCTAGGTAACAGGGGAATTCAGGGTGAAAGAAACCTTGCCCATTTGTTTCTGCCTGGTGCGGGAATCGAACCCGAGCCACTGAATTACGAGTCCTGCGCGCTATCCACCAGACTACCAGGCCCCTTAACAGGCTGAGTGTGTGTGAGAGAGTGTGAGTGTGTGTGTGTGTGTGTGTGTGTGTGTGTGTGTGTGTGTGTGTGTGTGTGTGTGTGTGTGTGTGTGTGTGTGTGTGTGCGTGTGTGTGTGGGTGTGTGGGTGTGCGTGCGCGTGTGTGTGTCTATCCTCAGAGCCTCGACTAAAGCCATTTGAACATTATTAAGTTTACATCGTCAATTACTTGGACCTTTGAAGCGAAAATGTTCCAAAAGAAATACGATACGGTAAACTGAGGACACGGTGCTGCTTGGTCTACATCCATAATATATTTGAGTTAAAAAAATATTCCCGCGTGCAATACTTGAAATTTATATATTTTATGCAGGTTCAGAAATCTTGAGCGAAATCAAATTTGTTGTGCTTATAAAAAAAACTATATATATTTGTCGTATCACGTGAATATGCACCTTCTTTAATTGAAATATAAAAAGTTACTCTCAGTCTTATATTTCTTTAAAGGACAATATGTATTAAATGGTGGCACTGAAGCCGACCCCGACCGGCTTATATCCGTCACGTACCCCAGACCAGTCACTCTGCAAAACTGGGTGAGACTAGCTCCGAGCGTCTGGCCTCCAGCCTAGGACAGACAAAAAAGACATTCTCTCTTATAGATATAGATGATAACTGCAAGATAATAATAATAATAATAATATGATTGAGTATACATGTGTGAATCGACTTGAGAATGGTCCAGGACGGACCGAAACGTCGTCGTCCCTTCACCTTCTAGTGTGTGGTCTGGTCAACTTACTTTAGCCACGTTAATGTGACTCATCGCCTGAATAATAATATGACTTTACGCATAAGGCTCTTGGGTTTTAACGCGATCGAACACATCACTAAATTTCCATGCTTAAGTAAAATTATAACCTCCGTAATATTAACGTAAGTTTATATCATAGGGAAGAGGAAGGGAGGAGTAGACGAGTAAGGGAAGAACAGTAGGGGGTGAATTATGAATTGGAGAGGGGAAGAATGGAATAGGGATAGTATGGGAGCAGGGTATGGAGGAAGGGTGGAGTGGTAGGAAAGGTGAGGGCATGGATGGAGGGAATGAAGGCTGGAATTGACATGAAAGGAAGGTAGGTGGTGGGGGGGGGGAGAAAGAATGTAGGAGGAAAGGAGGAAGAAAGGGAGTGAGAGGCCGGGCAGTGGAGAGGGGAAAGGGGAGGTGATGGGAGGGAATCTGACAGGACGGGGGACGCAGCAGTGAAACTGAGTGGAACTTTGTAAAACAAATGGCAATAAGAAAATTGACGTTAACAATAAAATTCATTAACGTCCTCCAAACCTACTTTTTTCCCACCAACTTTTTCAAAGGGACTTTTTTTTCAGAAATCACCCGAAAAAAGTTTTAGATTTTCATTCCACTCAACATCCACCACCTTTTAGCATTTTATTCTTCTCGGATAATTATCGAACTTTTAATGGAAACCTCAATAAAAATGAAAAAAATATATAATTTTAATGAGCAGTCCAGCTTTGATCTTGGAGGAGTCCCTTTGGCTGGGTTGAAGGATCACTCCTAACATCATGAAGGATCTTGTAACCTCTTCAGACGGGGGCTTTTCATGGTGACTCTGATAATCTTCCTGTTCTTTTAACTGCCTGGTTGCCATCGTTTGTGTGTGCTGCGCTGTCCTGGCAATATCTGCTTTAATTTGTGTATACAGTTATAATATAATTATTAAGTTATTTTAATTATAATCATTAACAAAATTAATGTATAATTTAATCGGAGTTTAATCAGTTAGGTCAAGCGATCCATTGTCTAATACGTTACCCGGTAATCTGTTTCACAAATCATCATCCCTGCTTCAAAACCAGTATTTACCAAGGTTTTTCCTAAATCTAATCTTATCCAGTTTATATCCATTAGTTCATATTCCATTTTGTGTGATATATTTAATACTTTATTAATATCCCCTTGCTATGTCCATTTGTCCACTTGAACACATCAATTATTTCACCCCTAACTCTTCACCTTTTTAGATAAGGTATCTTAAGATTTCTCATTCTCTCTGTTCTCACGGAAATTATTTAATTTGCGGGATCAAGTTTCTCATCCTTCGCTGGAAGCGTTCTAGTGAATTTATGTCCATTCTATAGTATTGCGACCAAACTGAACTGCATAACCAGGGGGCCCTAACAAGAGCAAGATATAGCTGAAGAACTATCCTAGGTGTTTTATTCCTAACGCTCCTATAAATAAATCGTAGCATCCCGTTTGCCTTATTTCGAAATTTAGGCCCTGATTTTTTGGTTTGAAATTCCTACTAATCATGAGCCCAGATCGTTTATCGCAAATCAACCAATCTTTCGACCATTTCAAAAGCCTATCTAGATAATCCTGCAGTGAGTTTGTGTCTTCTGAATTGATGTCCCAAATATGTGATAGACATATAAGGTATTTATAATAATTAAATGATCTTTAAGAAGAGAAGAAAATATGGCAAACTGAAAAATATTACAAAAATTCAAAATCCAAAGTATGAGAGTTTACTGGTAAAAAAATATAAAAATAAAGGCACAGAGCCTCAAGGACTCGGTGGCCAAGGCACAGAGCCTCAAGGACTCGGTGGCCAAGGCACAGAGCCTCAAGGACTCGTTGGCCAAGCCACAGAGCCTCAAGGACTCGTTGGCCAAGGCACAGAGCCTCAAGGACTCGTTGACCAAGGCACAGAGCCTCAAGGACTCGTTGGCCAAGGCACAGAGCCTCAAGGACTCGTTGGCCAAGGCACAGAGCCTCAAGGACTCGTTGGCCAAGGCACAGAGCCTCAAGGACGAATGTAGATAAACATGTCAAAGTAGCATATCACAAAGATAGAACGAAAGACTTCAGAGTAGAGTTACTGTCTGAATGCGTTAGGCAGAGTCGATGCCTAAATCTAGATATGGTATAAACCGTATCTCAGTCGGTCGTCTAATAAATCATATTAGACGACCGACAAGTGAAAAACCGGGGGCCAAGAACCGACGCAATGTTCTACAAGCGTAATAAGGCAAGCACATAAACACACACATCAACAGCTTGCTTGCTCATCAACATACCTTCAACCAATCACCTCGCAACGCCCCAAAGGAATATATAACAATTATTAACAATTTAGTACCAACATCCTCATCCCCCCCCCAAAAAAAAATATATGTTATTCAATTAGAGAGTCATCAGAGGAGCAATAAAAAAAAAAAAAAAAAGTGGTGGGGCTGGGATATATACACTGAAAAACATACCCCTATATCTTTTGTATATATACTGAAAATTTAGTTTAGGACTCTATTATTTTCACAACTAAATTATACTTGCAGGTCGATCAGTAAGCTATTGCGGTGCCCTTAATAATCCTCCCGAGGTTGATAAGCCTTCAGCCCTAACGCTACACTGGGGAGATTGAGAGGCTTTCAGCCTAACGCTACACTGGGAGTTTAAGAGGCCTTCAGCCTAACGCTACACTGGGAAGTTTAAGAGGCCTTCAGCCTAACGCTACACTGGGGAGTTTAAGAGGCCTTCAGCCTAACGCTACACTGGGAAGTTTAAGAGGCCTTCAGCCTAACGCTACACTGGGAGTTTAAGAGGCCTTCAGCCTAACGCTACACTGGGGAGTTTAAGAGGCCTTCAGCCTAACGCTACACTGGGAGTTTAAGAGGCCTTCAGCCTAACGCTACACTGGGGAGTTTAAGAGGCCTTCAGCCTAACGCTACACTGGGGAGTTTAAGAGGCCTTCAGCCTAACGCTACACTGGGGAGTTTAAGAGGCCTTCAGCCTAACGCTACACTAAAGGAAGTTGACAGGTCCTTCAGCCCAATGCAAAATTAGGGGGGTGTTAAGGACGTACACTCGACGCAAAGAGATATAGGAATACCACCAATCAACCAGGATATTGGGGTAACCCCAGCTCACAGAGATATTAGGATAACCCCGGTCCATAGGGAATATTGGGCTGGGTTACCAGGAGACAGTGAGAGATGAGTCTGGTGCTTCCGCCCGCCAGCCACAGTTTGCTAAACGTGTTTGCGCTCATCACCTGCCCATTTATAGTTGTCCCTTAGGCGATCTGAAGGGGAAAGGGGAGGGGGAGGAGAAGGATGACTGACGTGGAGAGGAAGGAGGTATGGTGTGGAGGGGGAAGGTTTGGTGTGGTGGAGGGTAGACTGGTGATGATGCTTATCTATCAATGACTGCTAGAGAGTGTTATCTAACTCTTTATGCCTAGTCTATTAGCCTTTAGTAACTGGTAAACTGTAAAGATATCTTATCGCTAACGATCTGCGTCGCATCTGTTCTTGAAATTGGGAATGAGGTGCTTTCGACGACTTCCCATTCAGTACATTCCATTTGCTGCCCACGCATTCTGGGTAAGAAATTTTCAATTAATTTCTCCGACTCAATTACATTTAAATTCCTGTCCAATATTCGATCAATTTAAAGAGCCGGTCCTTGATCATTTTGTCTTCTTAGTATTTTATGTCGTGATCATATCCCCCATGACCTCCAGTTTGAAAAATAAGACGGATCTTTAAAATATTATGCTTGAATGTTATTTTTTCAACATAATTCAAGGAGATTGCACATGTTTGAGGTTTCATATTTAGTTATTTTATAAGGAAATTTAACCATAATGAAAAACGGAGAATTTTTGCATTTTACCCAAGAACCTACAGTTTGAAAAATATGAGGGATATTCAAAATATTATGCTTGAGTCTTAATTTTTAGTATAATTCAAGGTCATTGCACATAATTGAAGTTCTATATTTAGTCATTTTATACGGAAATTTGATCATAAGATAAAAATAGAGATTTTTTGCATTTAACACAAACTGACCTGCAGATTGAAAAATACGATGGATATTTTAACATTTATGCTCGAGTGCTATTTTTGACCGCACTTTAAAAGGTGACTGCACGTATGTGAAGTTATAAATTAAGTAATTTTTTTAAAGCAATTTGACCATCAAGTGAAAACTAAATTCTGTTGGCATTTTACTAAAAATTGATATGCAGTTTCCAAAATACAATGAGTAAATTACAAATTGTCATCCACACTTCCGTGGAAATAAACATTCCATTCACCTGAGTTGTAGGAGTGCAACATATACACACATGCATAGTTCCATCTATCCATTCCATTATACACACATGCATACATATTGCTTTCCTCTTTCCATTCATCTTTTTCTTAACTCACCGCTTTCCTCCCCTCACCCACTTCTCTTTTCCCCTCTCTCTGCCCACACCAATCCAGCACAACCACGTTCGAAAAATTGAAATTGTGAAGTATCTCTACAGAGTCCAGAAACTTTCCCCTTCAAAGAGATTGTAAAATCCCATATTTACTGCGTCATTTCCCCTCGTCTATGTAGCCACTACCCTCTTTTTATCCCTACCCGATATCCGATTGCGAGTCAGGCCCCTCAAAAACCGGTTTTCTGGGCTACATGTCAGAGCTAACACACCTAGTGTCATTAAAATCTAAATTCACGGGGCAGGGTAATAGCAGAACTGCCTCTATTAGTGTGACCATCGGGATTCTCCCCAGTGTGACGAGAAAGACTTCTTACAGTAGTGACACCAAGGGTTTTTCCCTGGTGTGACGCAGAGGGCTAATTTTCCATACTTTGACACCGAGGGATTCATCCAGCGTGATGCAGAAGGATTCTCCCTAGTTTGACGCTGAGGGCTTCTCCCCAGTGTGATGCAGAGGGCTTCTTCCCAGTGTGACGTAAAGGGTTTCTTCCCAGTGTGGCGCAGAGGGCATTTCCCTAGTGTGACGCCGAGGGCTTCTCTTTAGTGTGACGCCGACCGTTTCTCCCCAGTTCGACAACAAGGGCTTCTCTGTGTGACGCCTGAGGGCTTCTTCCCGGAGTGATACCGAGGGTTTCTGGTCACTGTGCCCAAGAGGGCTTCTTCCCGGTATGACGCCGAGGGGTTTCTACTTAGTATGACGCCGAAGGCTTCTCCCCACTGTGATTCGATGGCTTCTTCCAAGTGTAATCCCGAGGGTTTCTCCCCAGTGTGACCCAGAGGATTTCTCATTGCTTCTCTGCAATAGTGGCCTCGGTAGCTTCTCCCCAGTGTGACGCCGATGGCCTGTTTATCACCTGACCAACGGCACACAACCAATTAGCGTCACAACCATCAATTTATGGTGACAATTGTTGAGGAAGAAGGAACCGCTTCCTAAAATAATGGAACCTAAGTGAAACTTGGAAAATGGAATGGAATTTTGTTACATGTTAGCGGAACAATGGAAGATAAGACTATTAGAACCCCAGGAGCTAAGAGGTTCAGAGGTAGCAAAATCAAAGTGACAACGTTTCAGTCCGTCTTGGACCCTTATCTAGGGTGATAAAGGTCCAGGAAGGACCGAAACGTATGCACTTTTCTTTTCATTACATGTGTGTGTGGGGGGGGGGGGGGGGTTCGTGCCATGATATTGTGACTCATTCTTTGTAATTCCATAATAGTGTAGAAAATAAAGTTGGCAAAAGATTGTCTACGGAAATGTCTTTAACTGGTCTCTGAGTCGGTAAATATATATTTGCTTTGAATTTAACTTAGGAATCTTGGCCAGTTTGTAACTTGGATTTATTATGACTGGAAACGAAGAGATCCGGTGTTAGTGAATCATATAGGAAAGAGAATGGCATTTGTGGATGGAGGTTTCCACGAGTTCTTTCAGTGCTTGTTGACCTCCGTACATGATACGAGTATTTCCTTGCGTTTCTTTGACCTATTTGTGTTTCCAGCTTCCAGTTATATCATCTCGTCCTACTTTCCCTGGAATGCGTTACACGAGAGAGTGGTTGAAGCTAACTCAAAGTACAAATCTGGATCTAAATATAAGAAAATCGACAGAATATATTATCACTATTTAAATTTCGTATAGCTTGAAAAGTGTCACTCGACCTTGAGGGTTGAGTGACACTTTTTCGAGTGACAATTACACATTACATATTAGTATACATTACACATTTACACATTACATATTAGTATATGCTTACAATTCCAATCACAAAAACACAAAATATAAATCAAAATGATAATCACACATCACTCACGATTCATCTTGGTGGACATCAAGGCCAAACAAAAATTTATAACTGGATAAAATCTGGAAAAATTTCACGCTGTGGGATATTGGAATGTCACGTACAGCCCGACCAAGACCTGGCCTTGCGGGAAGACTGCATTAACCCATACTCGTTCACAAGGACGATTTACAACGTATAAAATCTTATAATTTTCAACTGTAATGGCCTCGTTGTTAATGTGACGCTCTCTCTTTCCGATGGGAGCAAATGGAATTGTGGGATGGGAAATGGGTATACATTGATGGTGTTTCTAGGGTCGACAGATGTACTTGTCGGTATGTCATAATCGCCTTAAACGTCATTTTGAACACAGCACTGTAATGGTCTTTTCTCGTACAGCCAGAGATGGAGCAGTGGCGAGAAAGGGAAAACTTTTATACACGCCTCTCTCTACCCCGCCTTCCCCCCCATCGCTGGATCGTCGATATAGCCAGATCTACACGGAGAGGTTGTGTGCGTGTCGAGGCGAGCAAGTTCTCATCTGCTGGGTTTCTCTGGATATTATGTTTCCTTCTTGCCAGTAAAAACTCGCGTTGGAGTACGCCTGTAGTGCGAGGAATGGAGACAAACTCTTGAGGCATGGGTGTGGGCGCCTTCATAGGCCGCATGTCACAAGATCTCAGTAATAGATGGGGTTGTCTTTAAGTGTTACACATGTCAAGGTCTCAGTGATGGGTGTAGACATTTGCATGTACCAATCGTCTCAATGTCTCAGTATTCGGTGTCTTCATAGCCTTCACGTCTCAAGACCTCAATTATGGATGTTGTTGTCTCCATGGGTTAAAAGTATCAAACTGTCATTAAAGATTTTGGATTCCTTCATGTGCTTCACACCTCAACTTAGTGGATGTTGATACTCCACATACTTTCATTCACTTGATGGGGGAAGTGTTCTCAGTGTTGTTACATTCCTGAATATAAGACAGCTGTTTTAGTTACAGAATATTAAAAATTTACTTGTAATTACTGGTGGTGGTGGTTATGAACAATAAATGCCTTGCATTGAATGACATAATCATATCCAAGGGTCATATCCAGGTCAACGAACCTCCTTATCTCCTGCTCAGACCCACCGGAAGCTGTGCATGATACACCAAGATACATATTATGCACTACCCTCTCAATCATCCCAGTACAAGACAATATAAGCGGATATTGTTCCCTTGCAGATAATTTTATCAAATCTAATTAGTTTGTGCAACTCTCTAAAACACTCCAGCTGACGAGACTTGATGAAGCCCATGGCACTGAGGCACTCAAGGTTGTAAACAATGCCCATTATCACCATAGTTCAAGTACAAAGATACTAAACTGCAAAGAGCTGAAAAGTGAATGAATACTCAAGGACAAATTGATAGAAATTACTTACTAGCTGCATTTAAATGCAACAGGTCACATTTGCGTTCACCAAGTGTTTGAAGATACACTTTGTTTCTTATGTGGGCACCCTGCTGGTCTCCAAGAAGCAACAATACTTCAGACTAACGAATATAAACCTGCGAAGTCCTTCAGGGCGCCAAAGAGCTATTGAACCGACTCAGTGGCGGGGACATGGAAGTTCTGGAAGCTAAATATTATTACATTGAGTGCTCAATCGGCCTGAATATTCAAGCAGATTCAGGCGAAGGCATCCAAGGAAACATACCACGAGAAAGAATTGCCATAGTCTGTCTTTGGTGATCAGATCTCTTTCTTTAAGAAGACCAACTAAATGAGAAAACGGGCCTCATTGTTGAAGTTGGTTGATGCATCTCAGCTCTGCCCGTCAACGACAGAACAACCTGGAGTCACTTGACATTTATTGTATGAGAGATAAACTTGTAAGAGATGCACTTTTCGGCCTAATGTTCCGAGCCCCAAATCCTTTCCACTACATAATAAACAACATCTAAGAGCTGGGATCCTAACAGTATGGGTGCCTGACTGCAATCTAGTCTGAACTTCTGTTAATATCATTTTAGTGCTTAGTCCCAAAGGCAATGTTACACTTCTTGATTCTTTCTCAGTCTGTTGGAATACTTTCTTTTTCAGTTATAAAGATCTTGCCTGCCAGGCACAAGTGTTCCAACAGACCTACCTATCCTAACCCAACCAAGCAGCTCTGTCTTTCACCCCTCCCTGTCCCAAACACAGCTACCAGTCATAATCCACTCCTCTCCATAATCGCTAGGACAGTTACCCCTCCCTAATCATCACTCTCTTACCACTCCCCCTCTCGCCCTTTCGCCCTCAGCACAGCAACCAATCTACCAAACTATTCTGGCCCTTTCCCCCCATCCCCACCACATCACCTCAAACACAGCTAATTACCCTGTCCACCAACAACCTTGGACAATTATCACTGTCTCACCCCCTCGCCCTTTCGTCCTCAGTACTGCAACCAATCTACCAAACTATCCTGGTTCATTCCCCCCATCTCCACCACGTCACCTCAAACACAGCTAATTACCCCGTCCACCAACAACCTTGTCTCATATCGCGGCCCAACTCACGCGTCTCATTTTACAAGTACTGGGATACTAAGAACCTCTTGACGTACCATCAATAGATCACTAGTCCTCGGAGGGCTTCTCGGCTTGGTCACAGATTATCCTTCCCACTCATCCCACACACATGGAAATTAAACCATGTTTGACTTATTCCCCTTGAGTCCATCCACAGCCCAGGTGCTCGTCTGATGCTAATTGGATGGTTCCATCAAACTGTTAACTCTTCGCCTCATTGGCTTTGCGGGTCTTTCTTTGTTTGGGTCAAGTGTCACTCTTTGCGGGGTCGGTCTTCGGAGTATCAGCTTACTCTTTCTTCTGTTTATTCATCATATTCTCCAGCTCCAAATTTTCCCCAACATTTCTTCCCACCTTGTTTCTATATTTTGTATTAATATAATTCTTTCCTTCTATTGTTTTTCTTCGAATTCGTCTTTATACTTTATTTTCTTTGTTGATTATCCTTCTGATTATGCTCTTAATAGTTCATTGTGATTTCTTTGTAATATTCCTTAGGTAAATCTCACTGACAGAAGCAGCACACTGACGCAACCTGAGGAATAAAGGTGTCAATAATAAACATTGAAATCCTAAAAAGTGATGATTCGAACCCGCACCCCGTGATTTACCAGTCCGTGGTTCGTATGCCAGGGAAGTCCAGAGACGCGAGTTCAATCTCATTGTATGCCTCAACATTTTCTCGTGTCACAATGTGTTCAGGTGAAGCAGTGATGACCAGCAGGTTGACCTGGATGGTGAATCAGAACGCATATTAACAAAGCAGTCCTGATGACAAATTCCATTACATGAATACTTTACAAGAGATTAATACAAGAGATTAATAAATATACAGACGTTTAGTGGAAAAGATAGTGATAGCACATTCAATCTTTCAACTTTGCCATTTGAAGACAGGCCTGTGGGCTTCCCTCTATCCCATCCACAACTATTGAAGAAGAGAAAAATGGGAGAAGGGTGAGTTTTCAGACTTATTTCATAGCCAACGTCTTCTCTCGTACAAAATCTAGCCACATGATCTTTAGGAATGCAAATGGCCGCTAACGGAGAGAGGGCGGGAGGGGAGAGAGAGAGGAAGGGGGTGATGGAGGGGTATAGGAGGGAGGGAAAGGAAGTCTGGAAGAAGCACCCACCAGAATTGAGTTTCCTCAGGTCATTTCTATTCCTCCCCCACATCGCGGCTCGACTCAGAATACCCGGTAGTTGTAGGGTGCCCCGGCAGACGCATTTCCTGCCACGGTGTTTGTGGCGAGCGAGAGTGAGGAGAGAGAGAGAGAGAGAGAGAGAGAGAGAGAGAGAGAGAGAGAGAGAGAGAGAGAGAGAGAGAGAGAGAGAGAGAGAGAGGAGGAGAGAGAGAGAGAGAGAGAGAGAGAGAGAGAGAGAGAGAGAGAGAGAGAGAGAGAGAGAGAGAGAGAGAGAGAGAGAGAGAGAGAGAGAGAGGGAGAGAGAGAGAGGAGAGAGAGAGAGAGAGAGAGAGAGAGAGAGAGAGAGAGAGAGAGAGAGAGAGAGAGAGAGAGAGAGAGGGAGAGAGAGAGGGAGAGAGAGAGGAGAGAGAGAGAGAGAGAGAGAGAGAGAGAGAGAGAGAGAGAGAGAGAGAGAGAGAGAGAGAGAGAGAGAGAGAGAGAGAGAGAGAGAGAGAGGAAGTCAGGGAGAAATATACAGCAGTCATAACAATACAACTATTATATAACACTACAACTGGTGAATAACATTACAACTAGTGTATACATCATAACTTGTTTACGGGCTATTCATGCCCGTGCCACCTCTTGGGTGGCTTAATCTTCACCAATCTTATAACTTGTGTAAAAATATTTTAAAGTTTGAGCCTAATGCATGCATTCACAGCCTCTTGTGAGTGCATTTGTGAATGTGAATGCATTTCTTGTAAGTGCATCTAAGAGAAAGAAATATTTCCTCCGTTTTCTCTTTTCTTACGACATACCCCTCCAGCTTTGATGGCCATATGCAAATAGCATTTCCTTCCTATTGACAACCGGAATATATTATGCACACAAGGATTCTTAAAGTCAACGCGGGATACCACGAGAAGCAGCGGGAAAAATATGTAAATCTCAGTGTCTTGGGGTCCAGCAGATTTATATTTTAAGGAGAGAGAGCTTGAAATTACTAATTTGCGCGCTAATGGAATCAAATCTGTCTTATATTGTGCTTTATTAATTGGGTCGAGACTCTGGTCGCCTGTGTTCGAATCCTTTAGGGGGGGGGGCATTAGAGTTCATATGTATAAATATGTGTGTAAATCACACACACACATATATATATATATATATATATATATATATATATATATATATATATATATATATATATATATATATATATATATATATATATATATATACATATATATATATAATACTTGATCTTTAATTATTGAACGTTAAAACTAACTAACAGCCAAGACACAACAGATGTTACGCGCAGAATCGAAATTCAGTTATGATTGGAAGTGTTTGTCGTCCAAATGACCCTGTGTTGACTTTCAAAGTTAGTCTGTTTGACCAAGTTGATTTGCCAAACACAGGGTTTCTCTTAGCTTGCTGTCTCCCAGTTGCGAGGTTTACTATTTCTTATATATTATCTATTAAATACGTTTCTATTGACTTTTTCCTTGGACAACGTTCATAACTTGTTTTTTAAAGTTTTTTTATGAATGGCTTTTGTTTTGCAGGTTCAATTTCAACAAAATTAATAGTTTAATAAATTGTTATTAATTACATATCATGTGTTTGGTAGAAGTGTCAATCGACAATTGTAAATTCAACAAGTTTCTTATATGAAGTTTCTCGTATGAAGAAATTAGCAAAATCAAACTTGCTTAAATGTGTTGCGGAGACGCTTGGTAAACTGTCCGTCCGAGACAGTCACTCTCCTAAAATTCAATAGAACTCTGTAATGGAGAATGTTAGTAGGAGTTGCTGAAGGCTACTCTCTGGCTTCCCTGGTTTATTACCACTCTCTTAACTTTGGCTCAAGTTTAAGTGGTTTGCTGTGGGTTGAGGCGAAGCACGAGGAAGAAGCCTGTCAATTTTTTATTTTTTTGTTGTTGAATGTGGCTCGAAGCTTCTCCTGTGGCTGTTAATGTTTGTGGCTTCTGTCCTTTCATTGGAAGACTTTTTTAAATGTTCTGGATTTCAGAGTTTTTCCAAACAGCTTTCTTAACATAGTTCTCTCACCAGCACACATAATGCAATCATAGTTCTCTCTCCAGTACATACAACACAGTTCATCAGCACAAAATCTCTGAGCTTCAATCACGAAAATGGAAAGTTCATTGCAAGTAGTGTTCAGAAATCTGTCACAAGCACACTTACAAGACTCTGTTATCATCTGTACAACAGATGCATAACATCTGTGATACAATGAATTGTACCTATACAATATGTAATACATTTGTTATACAATGCATGTACCTATAACCAGAGACACAGGTGAATATATATTATATATATATATATATATATATATATATATATATATATATATATATATATATATATATATATATATATATATGTATATATATATGGAAATGTGTAGGTATATGTGTAGTATGTGTGTGTGTGTATTTGCATACAGGGTATGTGAAAGCTGGTCAGAATTGCATTTCTCCTATGTAAACGCACATAAATGACACTGTAAAAGAAACCTCAAACACTGTTTATGTAGGAAACACGTAAGTCTGTGTATTTGTGTTTGTAGGTTAGCTTAGCATTTTAAAAACACTACAATCACCAGTGGTTTATTGCTCAATACATCACTAAATTATATGTTTAACAGATATCTAACCCTGTCCATGGAGGACAAAAGAAAATGTATAAATGATGATTAGCATTGTAAATGTGTGGCCACGTCTGTGGTAGAAAATAATAATACAAAAATTCTTTGTTATACATTTCCTTAAAAGCTGCATACCCCAGCTGGACATGAACATTGAAGTATCTATTAGCCGTAATATAAAGGACAGTACTGAACTTAAATATATGGATAGTGACATAATGCTTCTTGCTTTGGCTCTCTAATCCTCTACATTGCATTTGAGATAAACATTGTCTTTGAGGTCACAAAGCAGAATTTCAGCTTGAAATTAAGGGTATTTACATCAATGTTAGGTGAATCGAGCAGTAATTAGGGACCTGGTTGTTAATCGATTGGCGGGTCGTGTTCCAGGGAAACTAGTAGGGTAAGGCTTACTATGAGTTCTGGGATGCAAAAGCTCTAAGCCTGCTAACAGGACTCAGAAGACGTCTGTTCCTAACCCCACCTGTGTAAACAAAAACAAAAATTTTTGGAATTACAGCTCCTTTTTGAACAAGATTTCCATATTTCAAGGAAGTAAAAGTAATTGTACGCATGGCTTCTCAGTTGTTTCTTGACCAGTTGCATGTCGTTGCGTTGTTAGTTTCCATCTAGACTATTACTCTAAGTACCCCATGAACTCGGCCATCTAAGGTAATATTGACACTAAATAAATAAAAACATATATAACATATACTCATGTCCTCATGCAGTCCATATGACAAACACGCCATGAGGACTGCAAGACTTATTAGTCTCCGTGGCGCAGTGGTAAAACACTCGTTCGGCGCTTCGGGAGTGCTTTGGCCTGGGTTCGTATCTTAGCCGGGGAGGATTTACTGGGCGCTAATCCTTAACTGTAGCCTCTGTTCACCCAGCAGTGAATCGGTACCTGGTTGCTAAGATTAATTTTTTTCGGCGCTGTTGTATATAATTGTTCCATGAACAAAATACAAGGTGAAGTGAGATTGTACCAGAACACATATTGCTGCTCAACAATTTTGTCCTTGAACTCGTCGAGAAGGGTATAAATGAGGTTTGCAAGTAAGTGAATTTGCTGCATACATTGATGCTCAATTGAGATATCTAAAGCGCTATCCTAAGACACTGAATGAAAGAGTCCCATTATTGGA
Organism: Procambarus clarkii; assembly: GCF_040958095.1. Taxonomy (NCBI): domain Eukaryota; kingdom Metazoa; phylum Arthropoda; class Malacostraca; order Decapoda; family Cambaridae; genus Procambarus; species Procambarus clarkii. Next base: position 21,462,309 of record NC_091235.1, on the reverse strand, counting down.
GACTTCCTGATGAGTTTGTGTGTTTTATTTTGAGTATCGTAGGTGTTTATTTTCGTATTCCTCACAGCGCCAAATTTAGTTCTCGTGTATATCCACCTTAAGTTGTATGTATACATGTAAATAGTATGCAAATTGATCCTTGGCGGGCATCACAGAACTAAGCACCCTGATCGATAAGGTCGGAACCCACGCACTTTGCTGACCAGAATCTCGACTTTATTAGCCCTGTTGTGTGTCTCCAGACGGCCTGAGGCTCTTCAATTCAATAACATCCTCTTGTCTACGTCAAAAGACAGTGTACTGGAGGCCATTTGGACCACTAGTCCCAGGAATATTGCATTTGGGGAATATGTGAGAGCATCTTCAGCTCTTGGCAGATGGTATGTCTGGAGGACACTGCCGGCGATGGTTTCTTGCTACCGTGACCGGATATTCCCACCTCCCTGCTGGCTTATCTGCATGCTGACCAAGTTAAGGTGTGTGAGAGTGTGTGTGTGTGTGTGTGTGTGTGTGTGTGTGTGTGTGTGTGTGTGTGTGTGTGTGTGTGTGTGTGTGTGTGTGTGTGTGTTTATGTGCGTGTGTGTGTGTGTGTACTCACCTAGTTGTGCTTGCGGGGGTTGAGCTTTGGCTCTTTGGTCCTTGTATGAGTGTGTGTGTGTGTGTGTGTGCTTACCTAGATGTACTCCCCTGGACGTGCTTGCAGGGTCGAGCTAGGTTCCTAGCCTCACATTACGAATGTTCATATATTAATGCAATGAATCAGTTCCCACGCTCTTATCACATTTACATTTATTATTTTGCATTATGTTAGCAACAACAACTTCTATGTCTAACTTATTCTATATGTTGACGGCTTCAACACTGTCACTTAACCTGTCAGCAGCTGAGCCGCTGACAGGTTAATAACCTGTCACTAGAATTACGCTACTAGAATGGTCTCTGCCGCCCACCAAGTACTCTTTAGTCTTGACCCTAGCGCAGGACTACAGTGAGGTGTAGCCCTGTGTATACACGGAATAACACGCTACATTTTTTGACCCATAAGCACTTGAATGAGAACTAAACCTCACACCAGAAGACAAGGAGACGATCACGTTTCGGTCCGTCCTGAACTATTATCACAAGCAACTTGGTAATGGAGGGACCGAAACATCATCGTCTCCTCGTCTTCTGGTGTGTGGTTTAGTTCTCATATCTTCAAGCCATCTTATTGCGACTCATCATCTGCATGCACTTGAATCCTATTAGCGTCTATTAGATTCCAATTTTTCTATTTTCTCTGATAATGAATCGCGAGTCTTATTAGATTAACACAACAAAATCGTCGTTTCCGTTCACAATCAACTATTTATCAAATAAATGATATATGCATGACTTAAAATAGTAACAGAAAATTAACTTTAAATAAGAAGCGCCTCCTTTGATGTAATTACACTCATAATAAGTCAGTTCACGTAGAAAACAGGAATATTCCCTCAGGAACACAAGTTTAGAGCTAATCAACCCTGTATAATGGTGAAGAGAGAGAGAGAGAGAGAGAGAGAGAGAGAGAGAGAGAGAGAGAGAGAGAGAGAGAGAGAGAGAGAGAGAGAGAGAGAGAGAGAGAGAGAGAGAGAGAGAGATCTATTAATAATTTGAATTCTCATTTTATGGGGGGTTAGGGCTCCAATGCGACAGGTGTCTACTCAAAGTGTAAATGGTGGATACTGGATAGAGAAGTTAATTTAGGCAAGGGATGTATATATAGGAAAGGATAGGTCATTTAAGTCGTCATTCGGTGCAAACGCGTGTTCTCTGTAAATATGTCAATTGGGATTTGGTACAGAAGTTTAGGGTAAAGCGTGGGAAGGAATTTGACAAGTGCAATGAAGCCTTAGTTTGGAAGAGCAAGATATGAAGAGTGCATCAGTTCACATAGCATTACAATACCTTACATTGCACTACAGCAGCCCACACTCCACTACGACAGCCCATACTACTCCATAGTAGTCCACACTACACTACAACCGTCCACACTGCACATCAACAGCACCCCTCACTGCCCAGCAGCAGCCCACACTGCACTACAACAGCTTGCTCTGCACTGACCTCACAGCCACCCTGCATTGTGTTGCAATTGCAATACACCGCACAACAACAGCCCACAATGACCGTATAATACCTCTACACTGCACTACGATTGTCCTACATTGTGCTACAATAGCTCTGAAAGCAATATGCTACAACAGCCCACACAATAACCCTACACTGGGCTACAATAGCCCATATCACAACACTTCTGTACCTCGCAGTTCATCGTCCTCCCCCCTCCCCCCCCCCCCCATCCCGCGGGCACTCACTGCGATCTCCCCAACCACTGCTAACAGCTACATCATTACCAACAGCATCCTTACCCAGGTACTATGCCACTGGTAGCTTACTCTGATACACCTAAACTGACCTCAGCACTGCACCATTATCGTTACTATGCACTCGAGCGCATAGCAACTCTTCGCGTCGGTGTCCTTGGACTCTGTCCCTCCCAATCTCAAACAGTGAAGCTGTTTGTTTTCACAATCTTTCTAATCATGTCCATGTGTCCCTAGAGGCTTCTCATTACATCCAAGCAACAATGTAAAGTAATTGGGAATAATGATGTCTGACGACCTAACGTTTAAGTAACATAACCAAGCAAATATTGCGTCCGCCAGAAAAATGATCGGATGGATTACGAGAACTTTCAAATCCAGGGATCCCATCACAATGGTTGTACTTTTCAAGTCACTTGTGTTGTCCCGTCTTGAGTACTGCTTAGTACTCACTTCTCCCTTCAGAGCAAGAGAGATTGCTGAAATAGAGGGAATACAGAGAACATATACCGCACGCATAGACGCGATAAAGCACCTAAATTATTGGGATCGTCTCAAAGCTCTCCAAATGTACTCACTAGAAAGAAGACGAGAGATATCAAATAATATACACGTGAATGATATTGGAGGGCAAAGTACCAAATCTACACAGTAAAATAACAACGTACCGGAGTGAACGATATGGAAGAAAATGCAGAATGGAACCAGTGAAGAGCAGGGGTGCCATAGGCACAATCAGAGAACACTGTATAAACATCAGAGGTCCACGGTTGTTCAACACCCTCCCAGCGAGCATAAGAAATATTGCCGGAACAACCGTGGACATCTTCAAGAGGAAACTAGATTGTTTTCTCCAAGGAGTGCCGGACCAACAGGGCTGTGGTGGGTATGTGGGCACGTCAAGCCTGGCCTCGGGCCGGGCTTGGGGAGTAGAAGAACTCCCAGAACCCCATCAACCAGGTATCAACCAGTTTAATGTGTCTTTAGTTGTACCTGCTTGACCCACGACCAATGCAGAGCAGATACAACCAAAACATGTAGTGATGAGGTTGTTTCTTGGTTATGCGTACCCTCTTCACTTTAATATAGCCAAACAAGTGATTCGAATTTACAGTCAATGTAAAGGTTCAAATATATATATATATATATATATATATATATATATATATATATATATATATATATATATATATATATATATATATATATATATGTCGTACCTAGTAGCCAGAACTCACTTCTCAGCCTACTATTCAAGTCCCGATTTGCCTAATAAGCCAAGTTTTCCTGAATTAATTTATTTACTATAATTTTTTTCTTATGAAATGATAAAGCTACCCTTTTCACTATGTATGAGGTCAATTTTTTTTTATTGGAGTTAAAATTAACGTAGATATATGACCGAACCTAACCAACCCTACCTAACCTAACCTAACCTATATATATAGGTAAGGTTAGGTTAGGTAGCCAAAAAAGCTAGGTTAGGTTAGGTTAGGTAGGTTAGGTAGACGAAAAAACATTAATTCATGAAAACTTGGCTTATTAGGCAAATCGGGCCTTGCATAGTAGGCTGAGAAGTGAGTTCTGGCTACTAGGTACGACATATATATATATATATATATATATATATATATATATATATATATATATATATATATATATATATATATATATACATATATATATATATATATATATATATATATATATATATATATATATATATATATATATATATAGTCGTAGACACAAATGTTACTGGAAAGGCAACATCAAACACTGGATGTTGGAAGAATCTAAATTCCAGAGGTGGAAAATGTTATCTTTTCCCACAAGGTGTTGGAAGACAAAGTCGCTCCCTCGACTCTTCCCTCTACTTATTCATTTGTACAATTTTATGCATTACAGGGACCCGAGTTTTCCAACAATTAACATATCAAAGAAAATTAAGTCGTGTCGAAATGTTAGTACACGCGAGGCGTCCGCCGTTTTCTGTGCTACAAGGCGAAGAGGGGAAACTCACTGGAATATGTAACGAAGTCAACATTAATTTAAATAACTAATGCGTTTGATGCTGAAATTATCATTGCCTAAGACTTTGAGTAATGTAAAGAAGCCTCATGTCGAGAAATACATTAAAATATATTATGAGTAAAACCATCTGTTTTGGTAATCACATTTAGGTCATTGGATCCCAAGTAAGTCAGTCTCATGGTAAATATAAACTAGGTAAATGTCAATTTTTTTTTTTTACAGACAAATTAACACATAAGAAATTGATTGCAATGAGCATAAAGGTCTGTGATCGTGATTAGTGGCTTTCAAAAAATAAAACTACCAACTGTGTATAAATTGTACTTCATATTCCCTTTAATGTTTTATAAA